>NW_007733264.1:43966-89152 GCF_000696425.1 Galeopterus variegatus
CCGAACCCTTGGGCGGGAGCGCCACCGCGCTTCCCAAGCAGCGCACTATCCAGTGCACCACCAGGCCGGCCCCCTTTATGTGTGTCTTACTTCAGAGATATAACATTTCATGGGAAACATATTAGACAATACAACTTTCTGCTTTACGAAAGCAGATTCAAAAACTGGTTAACGTAACTATAAGAAACAAACTTGATTTCTGGGATATTCTAGATGAATAATTATATTATCTAAAAATAATAACAGTCTTCCCTATCTTTCTGATGGATTACTCTTATTTATTTTTCTTATCTTATTATAATAGCTAGGATTTTCAGAAAATATTAAATAGTAATCATAATACAAATCCTTTTATTCGCTTTCTTTCCCATTTTTCTAATGCTTGGCTTTTTAGTCAAGTACAGTGCATACCGAGTACAATGATGTTTTTTGCTCAAAATAGATAAATTTTTCCCAGTGTCTTCCTAGTCTTATGTTACACAGAGAGTTTTTATTTATTTTAAGTTTATGCATACCGAGTACAATGATGTTTTTTGCTCAAAATAGATCAATTTTTCCCAGTGTCTTCCTAGTCTTATGTTACACAGAGAGTTTTTATTTATTTTAAGTTTCAATGTTGTTACATTTTACGAAATATCTTTTGGACGTTGGTCAAAGTAACTACATGATTTTCGTCCCTTAACATTTTTTTTTTTCCCTGTGTGTGTGTGTGTATTTGTTCATGTAGGAGGTAAAGCAATGTAGGAGAAAGAATCTGAGATAAATTTGTTGTGGGGACTGAATGATCCTTCAGAGAATGATACCTTGAACTAAAATTTGTAAAGTTGTGTCAATAATTAATTCAATTTTGTATCTGGTTCATTTGAAATGCTGGTGAACATCTATATATTAATATTAAGAAAGGAGACTGGAATTTCAGATCTAGAATTTATGATTTAAGAAAGTACTAAAATATAAGTATTAAAAATAATAGCTAATATTTATTGAAAACTATGAGCACTGTGCTAAACATTGTATATACATTATTTCACTTCATCCTCTCAGCATTCCTAGGAGGTAGGTACTATAATCAGCTACATTCACAGATGCCTCCCTTAACATACTAATAACTGTAACCAACATTTGCTTATCACTGGCAGGCTAAGTGCTAAATCCTTTATGTATACCTCATTTAATTTTTGAGCAATAATATGAGTTAAGTACACATTTTCATGTTCCTGTTCCAAATGGAAAAAACATGTTTAAATAAGTTTGGAATGTGGCAGTTGATAAAGCCGGAATGGGAAAAAGTTATGTCTGAAATTAGAACAAATGAGGCTTCCTCAGGAATGTGATAAATTGAAATACTTATTTTTTAATATTAACTATCTCCAATTTTGTGTGTTTAGTTTGCTAGCATTTTAGTTAGGATTTTTATATTTAAATTTTTTAGAATTTTTTTCTAGTCATTATCTTTTTTTTTTACTCTTGCTATAATTGATGAGGTTGATATCAGATTATAAAATCTTTACAAAATAAATTGGAAGCATTTCCATCACTTGGAAATGCTCTATGATAGTTTATTCGTCGTGTTAATTTTTTCTTTACAACTTGAGTGGTAAATCCTTAACAAATTTTGTCAGGTTCTTCCATAGCTATTTATCTTTTTATGACTTTTCAGTTTTCCTGAGCTAATTTTAGAAATTTATATCTTCCTAGTAAACTGTTTACTTTCCATGAGATTTTAATTCATTAACAAACTTGTATGTTACACTTCATTTTCTCAACTTTTTATAATAACAATTTTTAAAAACAAAAGTTGAAAGAACAGTAAAATAAATGCATGTATATCCACCAACTCAATTCACAAATGAACATTTTGCATTTTTGTTAGCTTAATATATATTTTTCTCCAAACAATTTGCAGGTATTAGGTGGCATGGCTTCATCAATAAACACTTTAGTATGCAGCTCCTTAAAAATAAAGGACACTTTTCAATATAGGAACAATTCATACATAATAAAATTAACAATAATTCCTAATGTCATGGAATGTGGGGTTTACGTTCAAATTTCCTCTATTGTGCCAATGATTACATATACACTTTTTGAAAATTTGAATGATGTTTTAACCAATATTTTGTATTCTGTATAATCATATATGTTTTTAGTCTCTTTTAATCTAGAATACGTCCCCAACTCTCTCTTATTTTCCTTCCTGGCATATTTTTTGAAGAGATAAATCTAGTATAATGCTGAATATTCTGGCTTATCTAAGAACACTGCACATTCTAGATTTTTTTGAAGATGCTGTTTAACTTGTATCTCTATTACCTATGTTTCCCATACACTTAAAATTGAATTTAAAGACTTGCTTAAATTAAGGTTCAACATTTTTGACAAGAATACTTTGTAGGCATTGAGACATCTCATACTGCAAAACGGAAGGAGGCACATGTTGTCAGGTTATCCTCCTGTTAGCGATGCAAAGCTTGACGATTTGTCAAAGCACATTTTTTATTTTGCAGCTAGAAAACAATCTATGGGGCAAGATTATAGATAGATTAGATAGATAGGTAGATAGATAGATAGATAGATAGATAGATAGATAGATAGATAGATAGATGGATGGATGGATGGATGGATGGATGGATGGATGGATGGATGGATGGATAGATCTGTATACAGAAAGAGTATATATCTGTATATTTTCAAAGAATATATACATATATTATTAGAATCTTTATGGACATGGATTTCTATGTATTCAATGTTTTTAAATCAAATATAATCTTTCTTCTTGTTTCTCAAATTTTTTCATATTTGGTTAATGAGTCACTTCAGTCTAGCCCATTATCATTATGGTACTCCCTCATCAGTCTATGAGCATTTTCTTTCTTCCTAGCACAAGATTCCCAGATTCACCTTTTATTTTCTGTGCCCTAGACCCTGAACTAACTATTCTTCAAGGAATCCTGGTTCCCTTCAATAGGGAATGATGTTAGTAACCATAATCTTGGTACAAGCTCATTCCTACTGGAATGTCAGCACTCACAGGTCTAATGTATAGGAAGGTATAGGGAATTGATAGATATATATGTACACACATATCTACATACCTATGTAGATGGATGGACAGATAGGTAGATAACAGACAGACAGATACTACAGAGAGAGGAGTGAGGGAGAAATGCATGCACATACATATACAGATGGATAGATAATCTACATATTGCTCATAATATTAGTATGTTTTCTTTATTATCTAATATGTGTAAATTATTTTAAGTTTATTAAACCAACATTGTTACTAAAAATAAAATTCCTGAATCAAAATTAAGACTACTTGGCAGTTATTGTTTTATTTTAAGAAAATTTTCCAGTAAGATTGAGCAGTATAGTCCTATGTTTAAATGTCACTTGAAATAATTCAATTGAATATGTTTCAATTTCTTTTCTATTTGACTTTGCTTTGTTTCCCTTTTAAAATGTATATTCTAAACATTTACATGACTCATAAATCAAAATTAGATATAGAGGTTTCATTTCCATCCCCATCTCATTTGTACTCCTTTCCTACACTACATACTGCAACATAATGTGCTTGCTGATTTGCAGGTGGCCTTTTCAGGTCACACTTAAATCTGGAAATAAGTGCAAAGAGATCTTCCTCATTTCTTTTAAAGCTGGCTAATACTCCACTGTGGGGTAAATCTTAATTTATTGAGTCAGCCAACTATCTCTGGACATTGGAGTTACTTTTGATATTTTATATACAAAATTGCATAACCTTGCATTTAAGTTCATTTGTATTTGTGGATGTATATCTTCAAGTTAGATTCTGAGAGATGGTTTTGTTGGGCCAAAGGGTAAAAGTATATATAATTTTGTCAAATATTAACAAATTATCTCTATAAATTCCATACATATGTGTCTGTTTTTCTACAGCCTCACCACCAGAATGTTCTTGAACTTTGGGTTATTTTGCCAATCTAATAGGGGAGAAATGAATCTCCAGGTACTTTTGATTTGCATTTCTCTCTTAATAGATGAAGTAACACGTTTTTTTTCACATGAAGGGTGAAATGAACAGACGTTCATGAACATTTACTGACATGTTTTCCATTTTCACTTTTTTGAAATTCATTGAAATTTTATTTGTGATTTATAGCTCAGTTAATGTTGGTAAATATTACATGGGCACTACAAAAGAAAGTGTATGCTGTCTTATGGGCACAGAACTCAATACATTACTTAAAAATCACATGGTGTTTCTGTCCTCCTTCATGAATATTGATTCATTAATATATAGGAGTCTTGTCCTGTTTAATGCTTTACTGTTTTTAATTTCAAATATTCTGAAACTTACTATTTATTTTATTTGCTTTTGCCTGGATTCTTTTCTGCCTAATTCATTTCCACATACTTTGAGGCCTTTCTCCTGCAAGTTGAATAGCTCTGAGCTTCACAAGAGAAGGGCATTTCTGAAGTTCATCAGTGTATCCTCAGGGCCTGACACATTTTGTGACACACAGTGGGAATTCATTAGTAAACATTTGTTCATTATAAGTTTCTTCACGTGGCTTCCAGTCCCTCCTCCTGCAAGGCTCCTGCTTGCTTCTCCTGCTCATCTCAACTGCTTTATACTGGAGCATCCTGGGCCTCTTCCCTTCCCTGTTCAAACTCATGTCTTTCTCTAACCATACTCACTACTATTTCTGTTCAGCTATCCCAGGTCTCCACTGTGGTACCCAGTAAATAGCTATACCATATTAAAATGGAGAAGCAAACAAAACCCCCTTTAGATCTTCTTGTGGGCTGCTCCTGTGGTCTCTGCCATCTCAGTCTCTGGCAATTCCACACTTCTGTCATTCTGCCTGATCAGGCCAAAACATGGAGTCCCTTTTGGCTTCTCTCTTTCTCTCAAATTCCACATCTATTCCATCCATTAAAAAATTCTCATGTTTTGTGCTGGGTTGAATTGTGTCCCCCCTAAAGACATCCCCATGTCCTAACCCCTGATATTTATAAATACAACCTTATTTGGAAATTTGCAGATGTGATCAAGTTAAGATGGTATCATCCTAGATTAAGATTGTCAATACTCCAGTGGCTGGTGTCCTTCTAGGGAAAGGAGAGGGAGGTTTGGATACAGAGACACAGAGAACACACAGAGGGAAGATGGCCTTGGGAAGACAGACACAGAGATTGGAGCGATGCAGTCACAAGTCACCAGATACTAAGAGAGAAGCCTGGAGCAGATTCTCTCTCAAGACAGATTCTCTCTCAGAGTCTTGAAATCAAGATGTCTTGATTTCAGTCTTCTGGCCTCCAGAACTGTGAGAGAATAAATTTCTGTTGTTTCAAAGCACCCTGTTTGTAGCAATTATTTTGGCAGCCCTAGAAAACTAAAACATGCTCGATATACAGAATATTCCTCACCTGTCCTGCTACTAAACCTTCCTCACAGCCCCCTTGCTTCTACCTTCTCCCTCCTTTTATCTGTTCGCTACTTAGCAGCCAGAAAATCTTACTGCAAATAATGTTAAGTCACAACACTCCTGCTTACATGCCACTGGGCTTCCCTTTCCTCTTGGAATAAAGAGATCTTTTATAAATGAGAGCCTGCCATATCTGAGACTTTACCTCCTGCTACTCTGCCATCCACATTCCCCACTCTAGCCACATGGCTGTGGGGCATGATGCTACCCCAGGGCCTTTGCACTGGCTCTCCACTAAACCTGTACCACTTTCCTCACATACCTAGTCACTCCCTCAACTTCCAGTCTTGCTCAAATGACAACTTCCCAGTGACAAATTCCCAGCCCATCCTATTACAAACTACACCTTCTCTCTATCCAACCCCTCCCTGTCTGCTTCATTTTTCTTTACATCACTTATCATTTCTAACATTTTTTATATTTTAGATATTTTTTATTTTCTTTGCTTTTGACTTCACTAACATGTATGATCCATGCAGCAAGGGTTGTTGTTCACTTGTTTCCTGCTGTGTTGCTGGCACCTGGAACATGCACACAGTCAATATTTGGAGCAAGACTCAATGATTTAAGTAAATGAAGTGAGATTTTATATCTTGACTTGATCTTATAATCCATATATTTTAATTCAAGAGGTAAACGTGTATATTTAATGTCAGTAGTAATACTTTTGTCATAGACATATCTGTTTTCAACTCTTTTATTGACCTTTATCTTCTATCTTGTGGACATTTGAACAATGCTTTTAATCTTTTATTGGAAATGTGGTATTTATACACCTCGTTTTTATTTCTGAAATTGATTCATTTAATTTATTGCCAAATACATTACATTTTATCAACCTTAAGAAGGAAATAATTGTTGATTATTCCTATAGAGGGTTTAGCAGTCAAATAACATTTCTCCCATTTTCTTTTCTCACTTTCTTTTTTATTGAAATTATCTTGGACTGTAGAGCCATTTTCTTATTTTACAATTATGAATTTCAATATACAACATGTCTTCTTATGAAAAGTACTTGTGATGATAACGATTACTCTACAATCACGTTTATATGGTTCCACTGCTGGCCACAAGCCTTACACACAGCTCATCTTAATCCTGCTTCTTTTAAAGTTCATGTCACAGTTTACTGTGTAATTCTCAAAGTTATGTTTTTTGGATAAAGACTACAGGACATAACCTTTTCTACATAAGTTTGTCTTCCTATGATGTTATTATGGAACAACTTGGCTATGCATGCAGTTACTAGACAGCAGTGTTGCTCCCTGCACCCAGTTCTGTGTGCCAGCTCTGAGCCCTGGAGGTGCTGCACACCATCTCCTGGTATTGCATGAGCCAGGAGCCAGCTCTACCCTTCCTTCTTCTGATAGACAGCAATGATCTTAACCATCATTGTTAAGATGGTTAAGATCATTGGACTTTTGTATTATTTTCTTCTTCTCTTCCTTTAACTCCTCCTCCTTTTTCTTCTTCTCTTTCGAAACTCAACCAAAAAGTGTAATTATTTATATATTATATATATATATATATATATTATGTATTATATATATCTATAATACCTTCCATCAAGAATAAAACAGGAGATTATCCTAAGAGATGCTGCAGACTAGATGAAGACAAGCAAAAAAAAAGTGTGTGGATACAGGGAGAGAAACCGAGTTTTCCCCTAAACAACTGTACTGTCAAATTTCTGGAACCTTTTGCTGTAACACAAAGTGTGCTTTCTTTTGTGGCTCATCCTTCAGGTCCTCCTAGACTTCCAATATCCTGCTTTACTAAGCTGTTGAAATGAGTTCTCTCCTGCTCTAATACCCAAAGTCCTGGAGGTGCTAGAGAAAACACTGCTCATAAAATGCATGGACAGGCAGAATAGGCTTACATAATGTTAATGCAGACAAATGACATGTACAAAGTTATATCTAGCTGCAATTGAATTAGATTAATTAGATCAATATAATTAGTAGTGCTGTATTGCCCTAGTTAGACTTAGGCATATCCTCTCTCTCTCTCCTCTCTCTCTCTCTCTCTCTCTCTCTCTCTCTCTCTCTCTCTCTCTGACACATGCACACACCAGCTTAGAAATGGTTTACAACCCTAAAACATTATAACAGCACATGGAGTACCAATGCAATAACACATCAATTCCACCATGAACACACCATTAAGAGTGGGAGTTTGTAGGACACTCAAGAGACACATAAAATGCTACCCTGCTAGGGAAAAAATTTGATAATATAGACTGAAAAATATCCCTACTGTCAAAAAAAAATGCTTATTTCACATTAATCCCAAGTTTAAGTCTGGTCATGATTACACAAAAATGAATTTAACAAACAGGTTCTGGAGTTTACCTAATGAATAAAACAGGCTTAGTGTGGCTGTAGTTAAAAACCTGCAGAAGTTACGTTGCAAACACTCACTAAATCACAGATGTTCAGCCATCCATTGAACACTTCGCAGACAGCATGATACGTAAGCATCCCATAGCCTTTAGGAATTACAGGCAAACTAAGTTATCAATCAACAGAAGACTAATAAGTAGGCCAGTTGGTGTTCTGGGTCAGGGGGAGAGACTGCCCTGTCCCAGCCTCTGTGATTCGTTCTTTGTAAATGAGACTGTCAAGCCTCCTTACTTATGAAAACAAAGACGTGTCATTATGGCTACATCCAGGTGACCCAGAGGGAGATGAGAAGATATGCTGGCTGAAGCAACCAAAGTCCACCCAACGTTGATAACAGCCAATTTGTTAATCTTCAACACCAAAGTCAAATTATTGTGTCTACAGACCTTCCAGCTGCCTCTCTGTTTGGCCTTTAGGTGGAACCCAGGATGGCTGAAAGGTTACAAAAGGTTCTGAAATTGACAGAAACTGAAAGATTACAAAAGATTTTTTTGTAATCTGAAAGATTACAAAAGATTCTGAAATTGACAGAAACTAAGGGAAAGTAACCTTATATTCATCAGTTCCAAGATTTTCCTGATTTTAGAATTGTAATCAACAACCACAGGACTTAGAAGAAGAAGAAAGAAATGGGGAGAGAGAGAGAGAGGAATCTTGCAATTAATTTGTAGAGGTTAAAATTTAACTTATACCAAGCCCCAGAGCTGTCCACTCCATGAACATTAGAAGAGAAAGATTTTCCTCATTTCTTGGACCCTGGCTTTTATGCTGAACTCCCAGGATTCCCAATGCCCGAAAAGCAATACCTCCTCATTTTTGTAGCCCAGTTTTTACTTTGACAAATATTGACATCAATTTCAAAGAGAATGCAAAGAAATCTGGTGTTCATCTGATTTTTGTTTTCATCTTGCCTTTTGCAAGCATAAATTAAGATATTCTGTTAAATGTTCGTCTCTGAAGCCTAATTACACTGAATATATTGTGGTTGATAGTGTTTACATACTGCAAACTACTTAACATCTTATATATAGTAGGAAAGACATGTTTAAATATGTTTGCATGGCTGGTACTTGTACATCTCTAAAATAGATTTGAATAGTTATCAAGCATTGCCATCCTGTGCTTTTTTGAGTTATAATTAAAATGTATCATTATATTATACTTTCAATTTTTGCTCTAGAAAATGTTGAATCGTAACTGCACATTCAAGTTTAAATTAATGTACTCCTTCAAAAAGTAATTTGAACCAGTTTTTACCTATAAATATTATAATTTGGTTATGGTGTGTGAGGAACAGAATTTGTATAAATATTTAAATGAGTGCATGGAAAATGTTAAACACTTCTACTGTATTTAAGATTTGAATGGTACATATTCCCTCAGAAATGGTGACAAACATATCAATTTATATTTTACCCGTAGCTGGCAATCTTAAATTTAAGCTGCCAGATTCTCTTCTTTGCCTCTTTCTATGCTGAAAAGTGAGGGGTTTTTTTCCATGAAATTGCATCCCTGATAATCATTTTGCTTTTTAGATTGACCCATGAGATTGCATTACTGCAGAACCTTGTCTCAAAGGCAGGCAGGAGGAGTGACTGAGCAAGAATGTGATTTCTAATTGCCAGTCAGTAAGAGCAGAATAAATATGGGATTTATTGAACATTTTATTCTTGTGAGCCAAATAAACTAAAGTAAGAACAAGGATTTTCTTGTTAGATAAAGGTTAATATTAGCAGAATTAAGGCTTTTTGAGTTGGAAGGGACAGATAATCACACATGTGCTAAAGTAAGCAAAACTGGGAATTAACTGTAAGAATTTGGGGCTGGGCGGTGGAGGTGAACGCCAAGGATTAGAATCTGGGGGAATGTCAGGTACACGTTCAGCCAGGGACTCAAAGGCCATCAAAATGATCTCATAGTTCTGTTCCTCTCTGCCCATCTGTGTTCATCTATTTTTTCTGCAAATGCTTTGACCGAACAGAAAATATGAATGCTGACTACTTGTAATTCTATCAGGTTCTGAAAATTCTTTTGTCTTCTGCCACAAGAGAACGAAAATGACTAAACTAAATTCTAGCCAAAAAGTCCTGGAGAAAGCGAGTCCTCATCCTAAGCCAACCAAGCATGGTTGGAGGTGCCACGTAGACCCCAAAGAAGTGTATAAATGGTAAATGGGAGTGCAGTTCACCCCCAAGTGGAGGCTCTGTTTCCTGGGTGGAAGTGGGTTTAACACAGAACACAAGTGGAGTCCCCATCCCTTGCTCTAAAATTATCTGTGCAAATCACTATCACTGGCCGTCTCCACTGCTGCATAATTATTCACTAGACTGGATGCTTCTTCAGGGCTGCCTCTGAGTCACTGTCACATCTCTACAGCTGAAGCCTAGCACAGTGCCTGAAGATGTTCTAAGAGATGGGAGGAAGGAGGGAGGGAAGGAAGGAGGGATGGAAGGAGGAAGAAAGGGAAGGAACTTTTGATCAAGGTGTAAAGATGCTTAGAAACTCTAGGAGCTACAGTCATCCTTCACCTCCATTTAAGCCATTACAGCTTCTATTGCAGAGTGTGGAGAAGGCAGAAACAAGTGTAGCATGTAAAAGCATGGCCTCTTGAGCCAGAGGTAATAGTTCAAATCCATGCCTTCCAATGTATCTGACTAGCTGTATGGTCTTCTGCAAGTCACTTACTCTTTCTCTCTCTTAGTTTCCTCATCTGCAAAAAAGGTTAACTGTAGGACCTTTCTTATAAGATGATTTCACTTAGTCATTTGTAAAGCAATTAAAACAGTACTTGACAGATAGAAAGCACTATATTTTTAGCAATTATTTTTATTATTATTATATTATTTCAGGTCAATATTTTCTATTAGATATTAATTTCAAAGAAATTGGGAGCAATTTGGTACACGAATATGGTTTCTGCATCTGATTTTTGGAAAGCAGAATGGGATTTGAAAGATAGTCAGCACCTGCATAGATCTGTGCTCCTCACACAACATTACTCCCTGAACTAGGGAATAATGTTCAGATAATCAGAGTATGCAAAGATAGCTGTCTAAACCCAGTATCAGCCACTTGGACATGTAATATACTGAACCGGAAAAGAATTATTGGGGGACGAATAATATAAGCTGGGTATTGAGTACAGCTCTGGTCAAATTTTGTGACCTTGGAATCTCCTTAATCTCTCCACCCACAATTGTCTAACTTCTATATGGAATAACAATGATGTCAAAGCAGCAGCAAAAGGATCAAATGGGCTGTTGAAGAAGTCACCTTATGTGTATAAGAGAGTCACAGTGTGGTCCTGGTTCATAGCAGACACTCCATAAATATTAGCTACAATTATTATGCTCAGTTCACCTGTTTCTTCAAAAGGACTCTTACCGAGTAGAAATAGAGAGGCAAAAGGCTTTAGTTCCCTAGTCCCCAGAGAAGAAAATCGCAATTCAGTCATTCTTGCTCTCAGTCCAAGGTTGACAAGAGGCCAACTGCCACCATTTGGGAAAAATAGCAGAGACTCGACTGGCTCCGAATAGAAAAAGGCATCCGGATAAGATCAGGAGTATCCCAGTGCTGGGATTCCCAATCACATGACCTGAGATTGAAACCCACACGTAGGGTGGCTTGGTGTGAGTATAACCATTCATGATTAGAGAGAGATTTGATCACTGAGTGCCTACCTCATGCCCGGTTCTAGAGATCAGTAGCCAATAATCAGACAGAAACCCCTGCTTTCACTCAACTTATTTTCTGGTTAATTAACCTCTCTATAAAGAAGGAACAGTTATATTACCTACTTCATCTGGTCGCTACAACAGTCAAACAAGATAATGCATATAAAACACTTCTCATCATGTCTGTCATTTTTAAAGCACGTAAGAAATGCTGGAGGTTGCTATTATCATTATTATTATTACTTAGTAATAGCTCAGGAGACCACAGGAGCATACTCACCACTGCCCCCTCTCCTTGCCCTATGGCGCTGCACTTTGCAGTACGTTCCTTCCGGGGTACAATAAAGTAAATTAAATGAGGTTCTAATGGGAATGATCAGACACACAAATAGCCTGGTACTGACTGAGGAGTCTGTCCTGTTTACCATTACACTGCGTTGTCTAATATCACATTCTGAGATAGAGATAAATATATGTGTGGAAACTCTTCTGGATCTGAATGTGTGTCATATACCAGAAATGACATCAACCGCCAAATTAACATGTGTGGGCTTGACGTGAAATCATAATTAGCAATGTTTATAGCCTTAATTTCAACATAATGATGTGAAATTAGAACATTATGATCTGAAGTTAGAAATCAAGTAATTGTTAAAGTGTATGTTTTTTGGTGATGCTATTTAAGGTATCTTTGTTTTTTAAGCACATACTACTGAATACCATTTACTAGAAATATATTTCATTTCACTTTGTTTCTATCATTTTAAAATTGATTTTTAAGATACTGTTAAAAAGTGATGTTCAAGACGGTTTTTATTTTTAAGGAAAGCTAAATGAATTTCACATTTTCAAAGGCACATACTGAGGTTTTTGAATGGAGAATAAGCCTGACATTGGAAAGGCATTTTCCATTTTAATTTATTCACACAGTGTTGCTAAACCTTTAATAAACCTCACAGGAATTAGTCTGGCCATTTCAATGACAGCAACAAATATCATTAACAAATGTGAAACAGCCAACAACCAAAAAGCAAATGCATGGGAATTCAATTACATGACAAAGCAGAGTTGGGGAATGGTCGCATTTCATACTTTGCTGTGTTCTCATAACAAAGCAACTGGAGGCTGTTAGAAATTGTTCTTCTTTTGCTCAAGATATTACCTAGGAAGGAAAAATTACCTTGAGGCTTAAGGTTATGATCATACAGGAGATTCTAGGCTCCTGAAAAATATCCCTGGTAATTGGTTGAGCACAAAAGAGTGCCTTTCAAGATGGGGCTACAATGGGGATAAAGGATGATTTGGACAAAGAGCTCCCGTCCCATAGGGACGCGCCCTCATCTTCTGTGGCCAAGCGGGCATGTGTGACTTATGGGAACTAATGCTTCCAGCCATGAAAACCCAGGCAGTTGGAAATTTTTCATCGTAAGTGTTTTAAAGCACTGGTTTACAATTACGGAATTTGAAAAAAACTTTTCAAAATGGTTTTCTTGGAGGAAATTCCCTCTTAAAAGTATCCACAACTACAGAAAAATAAACATAATCCTAACGTGCAGTATCTTAAACACCACGGATGAGGTGAGCGTCAGAGTGTGGGGACCCACGTCCCACCACGTTCCCATGCTCTGCCCTTCAAGAACAATCTCACAAAGAGTCACATGCAGTGTTTGAGAAATGCAAAATGCTGGGGTGTTTCAAACAAGGGAGAACCCAAACCGAGGCAGGGAGGATGCAGAGTCATTGCCATTGGTAAACTCTACCTGGAAAGCTTATTCTCAAGTAAAAAAAAAAAGCAGCAGCGGCCAGGAGCATCGCACGTGACTTGCATGTGTTCCTGACCTTTGAGACTGGAGTCAGCTGGAGATCGGACCCTGGATATAAGAGATTAATGTGTCTAAAAGCAGCAAGATTCTGAAAGGAGGGGAGCTGTTTCCCAAAACTGCTGCTCCCACTTGCTCTGTTCCTGCATGGGCTGCTACTAGTAATGGCTCAAAGGCACAGTTGGGGAACCCTGAAGAGGTGCCCAGAAAGAATGTGGATAGAGAAGATGATGGGGGTATTTGGCCCACCACAGAGGTTCCTATAAGAGCGAGGGGGCCTGGAGCACAGCCAGCACTGCTGAGATCTGCTGACTCATGCGAGACAGCTCCTGTGTGTCATGCCCAGACTCCTGCAGCCAAGGGTCCCATGTGAAAGCCCCTCTCTGGCCCCATCCAGTTCTCACACGGCTGTGTGTCCTGGATGGTTAGGAGCATTTCTGTTCATTCTGGGAAGGTAGTAGGTGCCTCGGAGCCTCACAGAAAGGTCAGAGGGTGTTGCTGGATCCTATTGTTCTGAGTTGGTTGAAAAGGCCCTTTTTGGTGGGAACTTTATGAGGAGCATTTTGGTCAAAGAGAGTCTAACATATCAGGTTAAAGAAACTCCTCATCAAGTTAAAATTTTTACTGCTTTGTGAAATTGAAAAATATTTGGTAAACAATCCTCATTTCACAATACTTCAACACCACCCCTCTATCTAATCACTAAACACATGAAAACTTTTCCCTTCTTTTATCTCAACACTAATCCTTCACATTAAAACCCATTTGCTTTGTGCAAGGACATCTGCCTTGTTTATATTTATCTTTGTCTCTCCTTATCAAATCCTCCCTCAGCTCTGGATCTTCTCTCATTTCCCAACATCCCTTTTAATGATTTGTCTCCTAAATGCCTGCTATGGGCAACCTATCTTCCTGCAAGACAGTGAGGTTCTCAAACTTAAGGGTGCTTAAGAATTATCCAGCAGTCACATAAAAATGCACATGTCCAGGCTTTGCCCCTGAAGGTTTTGATCTGCAGTAAGGTCTACAAATTCATATTTTTCCCAGGTAACATATATGGTTTTGATGTGGTAGCCCTCAGTCTATGTGTGGGGCTCACTGTCACAAGAGCAGATGCCATGTGATAGCCTGAGGACTACATTTACTCACAGTTTTTCAATTCTTGTTTTTGTTTTTCATACTCCGGTCAATCTGTATATTAAGTTATAAAGATGTAGGATGTAGGGCTACCAATAGCCCATACAGCATTTTCGGGACATTGTTTTAAAAACACTCCAACTTCGAAGTGGAATCCCCACTCCAGCCTTCAGGGCTTTGCTGGCAGAACTCAGTGTAGATTTCAGTCCCTACCATTTCTTGGCTACCAAATGATCTGAATAGCAATTATGGTGGCCCTGGCTAGGTTTATGGGGTAGAGAGTAAAAATCCCCCTTAGCCAATCAATTTTGCAGTGTTTTGATCTCCTGAATGGCTTAGTTTCTGAAATTTAGCCAAATGTTAGAAAATCTTGGCAACAAAATTGTGTTCATGGAAATAATATTCACCACTAATGCAAAAA
This sequence comes from Galeopterus variegatus, assembly GCF_000696425.1. Lineage (NCBI taxonomy): Eukaryota > Metazoa > Chordata > Mammalia > Dermoptera > Cynocephalidae > Galeopterus > Galeopterus variegatus. The sequence goes on from NW_007733264.1 coordinate 58,901, forward strand.
CTGGGACGAGAGTAATATCAATGATGATTTTTGAGAGCATCAAAAATAGAGAGGAAGTAAAAGCAGAGAGAAGAAAGTAGGAATTGCCAAGGTTGATGAATCAATTTACAAATATTTTTTAAGCACCTACTGGGTGTAAATTCTGTCCTAGGCACTTGGGAAACACAATTAGAATATGCAGCACCTGCTGCCAATAGTGCAGAATCAAATTAGGGAGCCAAGATAATTAAGATAATGAGAACACCTTCATTTAGGTTTCCACAGCAGTGTGCACATTCCCATTTTAGCTCTGATCACTTAGCTGTGTCATTGTTTATTTATCTGTCATGCTTCCTTCACCCCCTCCACCCCCATGAACCCCTCAGGAATGGAACAATTGCAATTCCATTTTATAGTGTGATGGCAATTGTGATGCCTGGCTCATAGGGAGGATTCCCAAGTAAAAAAGAAGCCAATGTCAGGTGGCACCTGCTTTAGACATTTGCATGAGGGGGAAGGGGATGATAAGTACACAAGGGCAGGGATGTGAAGACCCATTGTCAGGACCATAAGGAAACCAAGGGAAAAATGACTGCTCACTTACAGGAATCATTGTCAAAGGCATGAAATCTAGGGTCAGAATGACAGGGCTCCACACTCCACCCATGTGACCTGGGAATTGGCCTTCACCTCCAAATGCCAGTGTCCTCGTCTGCTAGCTAGTGGGTAAGAACACCTACATGAGCCCAATCGTGAGAGGACTAAAGAAACCATGAGAAAAGAGGTGTCCCGGGACTCTGTTGACTCTGTTGATACTTGATATGAGGTGGCAGCATTAGTATAGGTTTATTTGTTGATTGTCTGCCCCGTGAGGATATAAGCTTTTGACAGAGGCAACTTTAACCTTTTTGTTCCCTTTTGGGTTCCCAGTACCTCGAATGAAGCCTGTCATGGAACAAGGACTAGACAAACGGTTGACGCATAGAGGGCTTGTCAGTCGTAGCAGCCATTGCTAAGCTGTTGTATGTATCACCATCGTGCCCGTCTGTTGAACCCTGGTGTGCAGAGTCATCAGTGATGCATGTGCAGACTGAAAAGTTGAAAATTAACTTATCTTTGAAAATCATGGCAAGGCCTATAGATAGAAGAGTCTCCGTAACCTCAAGAATGGTGACGGTCATTAAAAACAGATGGTTAATCCAACAGAGAATATCTTTCCCTGACTCCTTCTTTTCTCCTGCAATCCACAGCTCCACTCCCACCTTTTTACGTTTAACATCATGCAAATTCAAAATAAAATGTTCCAAAGTTTTATTTTAAACAGTTACAATAGTTCCTAACCTAAGGCCCAAAGTGTAGCCATTTCCATTTTCATGCCGTATTCTGCAAGATCACACTACTGGAAAACATGGAATGCATAACAGATGGGCCAACTCAATGACCACTGGAATGTGCATGGATTAGAGACAGCAGCACAAAGGACGGAGGTGATACAGTGTGCTCTTTTCCTTCTCCACGTCCTTGAGGATGATACCCATGCTGAGCAAGCCCCTCAAGTTAGCACCCCTCCCTGCCACACGCCCGGCTTGATGGATCATCGGTGCAGTGTTCCAGGCCCAGCTCAGAACCTGCCCTGTAGACAAATGTCTGCTCATAAGAAATAGCCGTGGTCCTTTCCCTCCTGAGCGCACAAGCACAGCAGAGGCCACCGTGTCATGGAAAGAGGCGCCAGAAGTGGTGACGCTGCTCCCTGTGATCTGTTTTAAGCTGCATGTGCAGCAGTTGGCTCATTGAAGAAACAGTTGATTCAACCTGAACCTCCAAGCAGGTGATTTCTAGTGACTCTCTGAAATTCTGGGACATTCTTTTTTCTCCACCCTAGGATGATCAGTGATTAACATTAACAGGGCGTCTATGAGGAGCCACGACCTTGGAACTTTCCCTAAGGACACTGAGCAAGTCATTGCTCAGGTTGGCTCAGGGTCTCTGCTCTTAGATTACCTGTTACCTACATACAGATACAGTAGTCTGAATATGTGCGATGAAGATAGAGATGCACCTAGTTAGATAAAATTTCATACACAAACATAACAAACTTCGTTTCACTCATATTCGTGATTAAAAAATATGTGTGTTTAAATATGTTCCTCAACTTATTCATTAATTTTTAATACTGCTTTTTTTTTTTTTACAGACTTGTGAAGGGAACTATTTTAGACTATAAAATAGTCTATTCTATTTTAGACTATATTATCCCCAAAGGAAATTCAATAGGCAAGGGGAAAATGCCAGCTGAAAGATGGATTTTTTTTAAAAAAAAACCACATATGAAGTTTTCTTACAAAATATTTCTCTCCTGGATTTGAAAGTATCGAAGACTCCCTATAATAGCTAATTAACTAATGGATAGTAAAAATAAGTCACACTAATCATGCCCAATTAAAATCCAGGCACCAGCAGAGTACTCGAAATGTATAGGTTGAGCTCATGTTAACATCCACTGCTTCGCGCTGATAGGAAGCACTCTATTAAATGTGTTTTTGGATCATATTTTAGATGGAATGAAACCAACAACCTGTGGGACCTCAGAGGCACCAAATCAGAAATACCTCCTCCTCAGGGGCAGTTGCCATTGGCCCACTTACACACCTGGAGTTGTCCATTTTGAGCTAAGGTTAAAATAAATCGATATTCATTCTGTCCACGTGCTTGCACAAACAGGAGAAGGAATTTAGAACAGAGATTTAAAACAGAGGCACTTGGATAGGATTTTTTCACCTACAGAGAGTTTCAGAATCCTCTCAAAAACTATTGAAAAGGCAGAAAGGTTCCTTTTTGTATTGCTGCAATTTCCTGAAAACGTTAACTTCATAAAGCACAGATTCCAGCTTCGGTATCTTTTGACAATCTCAATAGGGGTAAAGATCAAGGATTTCCCTACTGGCAATTTGCAAATGCTGCTCTAAGCTTTTTCTTTCAGAAGAGATGAGGGAAACAGCATAATAAAATTCTTTCCAAAAGGAAACAATAGTTAACTGTGCTGCAGACAGGGCTAATTTGGGTCTGTGACAATTACTGAACTATTTTTCTAGGTTTTATTTCTGAGATGTTCTTCTCTTCCCTCCCTGATTTCATGCATATATTTATATGCATCTTTTTCTTTCTGTCTGTCTTTTTGGTTCTGTTTGTACCACAGCTTCAAATATAGAGCCAAGACTTGTTTATTTCCTGCTATGCAGTTATCCAAAGATTGTGAGCCTGTTTTGGAAAAAACAAAAATTTTTTTTTTCTAATTTGGAAAGCATCCTGTTCTGTAGTATTTCAAATTTAGAATTCCATTTAGCTGCAAAATGAAAACAAAGAGATAAAGTGCAGTCTTGTGTGTTTCAAGTTTGAATGAATCTCAGCCACATTCCATAGATTATTTTGATTTAGTTTTAACAAAATACCACATTAAATCACTCTAATGAGCTGTTTCTGTTCCCCTCTCAGCACAAGGTCATTAGGTACAAGACAGCATCTTTCTGCAATATCTTCGCTATTTCATGTCAGAGATGTCAAGAAGGACTTTGATGGTTTTCCATAGTGCGGAATAGAACACAACTGTTCCAAGAGAGAAAGGTCTGTACCCTAGCAAGGAAGCAATTTGTCATGCTTCTTGGTGACTGGGTCCAGGCCCTGCTGGCGACGAAGTGCAGGCACATGGCTCGTCCTGGGAGAAGTTCAGAACCCTTCCCTCTTGCTGGCTCCACAGTGAGCTCCTCTCACAGATTGCATGGCAGCGGCACCCCTTCCACGTGTGTGCTTCCAGGGGGTGAAAAGAAAAACCTGAAATTAGCATACATGTTTAAAAAGTCTGTCATTAAATGAATTGTGCTTTTTCTTTTTTTTTTTTTTTTAAGGGAAACAGCTGTCTTTTTAATTAACGAGAGTTGCAGGTACATGATGCTCACACAACGCTGCACACACATCCTGCACACTGTGGCAGGCCAGGCGCTCTCTTCCATCTGCGACGGGATACAGACAGCAAGGTGAAAGCAACCAGGTATCTGAACGTGACTGGCTTAAAGCTACAGCATGATGCGCTAATTATAGAGGAACAGTTCCTGTTCCAGCTTCCAGTTAGGGGTCTGAACAACCTCATCAGTACTTTTCTCGGTTGTTAGCATGACTAATTATTTATCTCCTGGTACATTTTCTGTGAAAGCTGGTATTCAGGTCAATGGTAAGTGGATGGACTCCCATTGACCGCTAAATCGACAAAAACAGCCTTCAAGGCAATACTTTGGGGAACGCAGACTCTGGGTCAATGTTCGGCAGAGTTTTCCCAAGTGTAACGTGATGCCCTGCGGAAGTCTCGGTGTAAGGAGGACAGCTCGGTGCTTCAACAACCGCTGAAGCACTGGCATACCTCTAAGCCCCATTCCTTAAATGGGGCAGAATCTTGCATCACACCTTCAAAAATACTGGAAAAGAATGTTTGCCTTCACTACAGAGATAGTTTTAAGAGAAATTTGCAGATTAGGCAAATAACCAAATCTAACCAAATATACGAGCTCCTTTTCCAATTGTCTATCAAAGTCAAACTATGTTCTTATCAAAGTCTAAAGATCTACTCCATGAATTATTATGAATAAAACTGGCCATGATTTACATTATTAAACAATTTTTTATTGCTGGTTGATTGGAATACTTTGCTGGTTAATAGGTATTTACAAGTCATATCAGGGGAATTCATACCCATGTGCATTTTTATTTTGTGGCTACTGTCTGTTAGCCAAATAACATTTATATACATTGAGGTGTAAGTGAATAGGATATGCATTTGCCATCATGATCAAATCTTACAGACATGTCTACCAAAAATAATAAGACGATGCCAAATGAGATCATATGGGGCAATTTACTAACATAAAAGTCTTGAGTAACTTCATGAAAACAGGTTTGCAGTTGAGGCTGTTCTACAGAGATTTTCCACATCCATCATGGGTTTGACAGACATCCCCAAGTAAAGATCATGCCCAGCAGCCATATAAAACACAGAGTCCCTTCTCTCTGCCCAGACTTAGCAGTGCTCAGCTTTGTGTCATCAGGACAACCTGGGCTATGAGACGTGACATAGCAGCCTCTGGAATGTTTCAGGTGAGCAACTACCGGCTCAGGTGGTGGTCAAGGCTGGACCTCATGGGGTTGTAAGGGTCACAGTCAGGTTAACCACAAGGAATAAAGAATGAAGAGGGGCCAGCACAGATGCATGGGGTGACGTGGTACCTTGGAGGCCACCTGGGAGTCCTCTTTAAGAACCTGGGAGCACTCCTGTGTGGCCTCCCTCTGAGAATAAAGCCAATCAACACAGTATATGATCAGAGCCTAACAAAACTAAACCCCATCAGTAAGAGAGGGCCTCCTTCAGGCCCAGCATGAATTAACAGCAGACTTTATTAAATACATCTCCAGGGTGGATGGGGAGAAGTCTGAAATGAAGGCACAGGAAAGGACAGTTAGGAAGGGAAACTGTTGCAAAACTCATCCAAGTGCTGATGGGAGCGAGTGTCCCGTCACCCCACCAGTGCCTGCTCTGCCTAACAGGTGTATCTAACTCCATTGCCAGGCACTGGAATAATCAAACTCGGTGCTTGTACTGACTTCCTGTTCCCCAGGCATCCTTCCAATCGTTTGACTTCCCAAGTAGCTTGCCTGCAGGGAGAGAAAGTGTTGGTCAGGATGAAGCAAACATCTGGTCTGCTTGACACTTATATTACTCACTGTAAATTAATGAACTGGCACTCTGGTTTCCTATGTCAGTCTCCTGTGAGATGTGTTAACACAAGTCAGTGTTCTTGAGTCAGACCAACTCTTAGGTCCGAAAAATCCAAGTAGAGGGCTTGATACAAGCCAGGCCGGAAGACCACTCTGTAAAGTTTCCAAAAGCCCCAATTAAATTAAAATGTCATCCCCAAAGATTAACATATAAACCATCATTTCTTCAATCGAAAATTGACCCTAAAATTTTGAGGCCATGTGATGTAATCCAGAGACACCTGGTCAGCGGTTGGGCTAAGCAAGAGGCTTGGCAGTAATTAATCGTTGATACCACGGACAAAATGAAGGAGCAGGACTAGGTGTCCACTGGGACCTCAGGGTCCTGAACCTGTCATGTCAAGACATGGAGTGGACTGGAGAGTTTTTAATAAGGAGAAATAATATTTTAAGTATGAGGAATTAAGGATCGATGTCAAAGAATCCTCTTGAAAGAACTTCTAAAATAGCTACAGGGCTTTTCCCCAACTGACGTTTTCTTACACAATGTTGACAACTTAACAATGATGTACTGGGCCATTGTGGCACAACGCACACTTTTTCCCTCAAATGAAGTCACTATGTAAATAAGAATAAGGAGAAACAGGAATGAGAAATCAGAGATGTACTATCTGTAGTTCTCTGCAGGGGTCCCTTGTAGGTCCTTTGGCGGTATATTACAAACACAGCCTAAAGTGTGGGTAGTTGGGGACACACATGTACACGCACTACGAAATCATATGACAGGTTCATACGCAAAGACTCACCAGAGCAGACTTCTGGGTCTTTAGCAACTTTTGGAGTCAGATGCGTTTGCAGTGTTGTTCTGTTATGGCAGTGCTGGGGGAGCTCCCCAGGGGGCGCTCTCCCTGTGCACCAGGATGTCAGCGTTGGCCCTGTGTCTGCCGAGGGCCAGCCAGACAGCATCAGAACAGCACCTCTTCTTTCAACATCTTGAATTACGGAGTGAAACCCGCAGGCACAGGACTAAAGCACATAACACAGCTTTCCATTCTTACAGCTTTATTTCCCATTTCCACATCCATTACCTTTCTTGGATCCAGTCATTCTAATTCTGACAAATCTCAGAAAAACTGCAAATGTAGTTTTTTCTGACTGCCTCTGGACTGTTCACTGTGCTGTTTAGTTCACCTGGATCAGGTGACAGGGTCTGAAATGCATACATTGTCTTCATTAGGAGCAACCCTGGTGTGTGATGACCGCCCTTCTGTTTCAGAGGGGCGAGGACCCCATGTGAGTGCAGACACTTGTCTGTTTGGGAGAGCCGAAGTAAATCACATCCACAGATAATAGCACAGTAGGGGCAGTGCTTCGGGGAGGAAAAGAAGAATAATACCTGAGTCATTTCATGTGCTATTTTCAGGAAAAAGAATATTTGGAAATTTCAAAGACATTTGATAATTCTAAACAGCTCGTTAAATTACCCTGCTCTCTCCAAAAGAGAAAGAGCTTCCAAATTTGCATTCATATAGCTTAAGGGGAAAGCATTAGGAATAACTCCGGCACAGATTTTTGGCGAGCATCAGGGCACTTTTTTTCTAAAGACATTCCCTCTATTGCCTGCCGCTTGCTGCTTCATAGCACTTGACAAATTCACAGTTCTTAAAAGCCCCCATAAATGTTTTGTAAATTGCTCCATTTTATCAGGGAGTTCTCTGAGCCTTGTCCCTGATATTCACCATGTTTTCATTCTCCATTCCTTGTTTATCTTTATTTTTATGCATTTTCCAACATAAAAAGGCTGCGTTATTAGTGTCCGCATTCTTATTATTATCTTGATGTTAACCACAGTAACGATTTACCAACTGCAAGCTGGAAATTCCCACCATCCTGAGATCCTCACTGCTCCCAACAAACTAATAAAATAAATAAATAAATAAAGTAACATAAAGAAAAAAAATTAAGACATCTGAAGCTGTTACACTGCTTCAGGAAAAATACACATGCATATCTTCACTGCTCATAAGCATGCCTAAAGCCGAACAAGAGCCAGAGCATGACTTGATCACAGATATAGAGAAATTCTTCACAGAATTCCATTTAGACAAGAGGAGTAATTTAAGGGTACGTGGGTGGAAGAGACTGGAGGAAAGAAGACAGGAGAGAGGACAGAGTCCATGATGGAGTGTGGGGGAGGGGTCGGGGAAAGGGTGGAGAGAGTTAGTGAAATTGCACTAGAGACCTAAAATTATGGAGGAGTAATTTAAGGGTACGTGGGTGGAAGAGACTGGAGGAAAGAAGACAGGAGAGAGGACAGAGTCCGTGATGGAGTGTGGGGAGGGGTCGGGGAAAGGGTGGAGAGAGTTAGTGAAATTGCACTAGAGACCTAAAATTATAGACCTGTTTGGAATATTAATCCCCACAGCTGCAAGCAGGAGGCCAGCCGATTGAAACTTGTTTGGAATACTTTCCTGGACAAGTTCTATTAAAAATGAGATAGTGTACTGTAAATATAGGATCATGTGCTCCAGCATTTTGTCAGCGCGCCGGCACCTGATTCATTCCCAATAGCACAATCTACTGGATATTATACCGGGACTGTAAGGAACAGCCGGTACATGTTTCCATCACTCAGAATTGCTACCTTTTTAAACACGAGCATGTAAATGAAATATTTTCCCCAGTCAGGCCAACCTCGGGCCTAGGACCAAGCAAGCACTGCTGCACTGCAGCCTACCCTGCAAATCGGAGTTTATGCTAATGGCACGCATCAATCCCTCCCAGTCCAGCACTCATATGAGACCTTTAATACCAACGAGAAGCTGGGTCAGCCAAGCAGCATCCACATTAAAAGAAAAAGAAATCCAACTAAAAACCAATTTTCCTTGAACAGCTGTTCGCCCATGTTTAATTTCTACCCTGGAAGTCCACTTTTCAGAGATTATCTAATAATTGCAGCAGAGAGTGGACTAGGTAATAATACATAAATAATATTTCCCCTTCTCCAATCTTGCCGCCAATAGTCAGGGTGATCACTAAAATATTTCACGATAGTTTTGAGAGCACCTGGACTTTTGGGGGTTCGTGGATAGTGCCAGAAGATACTCTTCCCCAAATGACACAAAGCAGGTCCTCCGCTTCCAGCCAATCCACTCATCTCGGTGCCGCCCAGGGAAATCTTGGAGCTGCTCTCCGAATTCCTCATTCATTTCCAGGATGGCCGCATCTGATGTTAGTGGCATTAGCATTAAATCACAGCTTGGACGCTAAATCACACCCTGAGAGGGAACAAAAACCCCATGACCGGGCTGAAATAGCTTCCTCGGCTCCTACACAGCGCGCACTGCGGTGCCCAGAGCAGCAGAGAGGATGGTAGGTGGTTAATAAAGAAAACAGGGGACAGTGGCCTCACAGAGGGACATCTGAGCCAGCTCGGTGCAGGGAATAAGGAGAGGGTGGACTGAAATCACTCAGGGCCACATGCCATTTCCTCCTGCACCCAACTCTGTCTCTAGTTAACCGAAGGGCGTCTTGTGACTTGGAAGGATACACGTGTGGCGATAACATAAAATCAAGCGCTGTTGATCCAATCGGCCTGTAAAAGTGAAGGGAGCCCTGAGAGAAGGGCATAGAGGAGGGTCCAACAAGAAAGAGAGGAAGGAAGTGTTGGAGGTTGCAGGTGAGACTCCAGGGCCTGCCCTGAGGTGGGAGAACTCGGATGGTTCTAGAAAGTAGGATGTAGCAAAGGAAATAAAACCGTAATCCAGAACATGGATGAGAGGTAACTAAACTCACACTTTCCTTATTTCACAAATAGCCTTAGAATGACCTTGGGTCCGTCATACACATGCACATGCGTACACACATGTGAGTGCACTCTTGCGGGGGGGCGGTCCCTTTGGGGATGAAGGGAGCCCTTCATCTTTAAGGCTCTCTGTCCTGATAGTTGTTTCTAGTAGAAAGCCCCAGCAACCCTTGCCCCTGGGTTGTCAGAGAGCTCTCACAGCAGAGGTGGCATCCGAAATAGGACCCAAGCGCATGATCACAAGCTTCTTGCTGTTTCTGGACTCAGTTCATATCCTGTGTAAGTCCTTGGACACTCCACAGAGTTATTACTAGGTTGTAAATCCAGCATTCTAATATTTATAGAGCCTGGTGAACTGCTAAAACCCAAACGTGGTTTCAGAAAATGACACTGATGAAGCTGTTTGGAAACGGCCTCATTTCCTGATGAATCATTGGAGAGTGGGTTTTCCCATAGCCCGCAGGAGCCAGGGTCCTACAGTTTTCCTCTGCGGGTCTGTTGGCCTCAGGAGCCCAGGTGGAGGGACTGCCTGGAAGCAGCCTGAGCATTTTTTGAAATGTAATTACCACCTGCAGTGGGTCTAATGGTAGCCCCCCAAGAGAGGTGTTCATGTCCTAACCCCAGAACATATAAATATGGAAAGAGTATCCTTATTTGGAAAAAGAGTCTTTGCATATGTAATTAAGTTAAGGATCTTGATATGGGGATCATCTTGAATTATCTGGGTGGGCCTTAAATCCAATGACAGGTATCCTTTAAAAGAAAAACAGAGACTGGAGTGATGTAGCCACTAGCCAAGGAACACCTGGAGGCACCAGAAGATGGAAGAGGCAGGAAGGATCCTCCCTGAGAGCCTCCAGAGGGAGTGGCCATGCACACACCTTGACTTCTGGCCTCCAGAACTGTAAGAAGATAAATTTAAATTGTAATAAGTCACCCAGGTGGTGGTAATGTGTTACAGCACCCACAGCAGGAAGGATCCTCCCTGAGAGCCTCCAGAGGGAGTGGCCATGCACACACCTTGACTTCTGGCCTCCAGAACTGTGAGAAGATAAATTTAAATTGTAATAAGTCACCCAGGTGGTGGTAATGTGTTACAGCACCCACAGGAAACTTATCCTAGGGGATAACTTTCATTAAAGAAAACCCCCCTCAAAAGGTATAACCCAGATTCAGCTGGAAAAAAAATAAAACAAAAACAAAAGCCATAACATAGACTTAGTTGTGTCACCTTCCTTGACACAAATGACTCGGATATAGGCATGCTAACATCAAAGCGTTTTGAATTTGTAGCCAGAAGCATGCCTGGGTCTTACAAACAGCGTGCTGTAGCTTACTGCTATAGTCTGAATTTTTGTGTCCTCCAAAGTTCATATGTTGAAATCCTAACCCTCAAGGTGATGGTATTACGAGGTGATTAGGTCATGGGGGCGGAGCCCTTGTGCTGTAGCTTACTGCTATGGTCTGAATTTTTGTGTCCTCCAAAGTTCATATGCTGAAATCCTAACCCTCAAGGTGATGGTATTACGAGGTGATTAGGTCATGGGGGCGGAGCCCTCGTGAATGGACCTTCATCCCCTCCTTCCACCATGCGATGGCACAGAAGACAGCTGTCTGTGAACCAACAAGTGAACCAGACACTGAAGCTGCCAGCACCTTCATCCTGGACTTTCAGCTTCCAGCATTATGAGAAATAAATTTCTGCTGTGTATAAGTCACCCAGTTTATGGTAATTTGTTATAGCATCCAGAACAGACTAAGACACTCAGTGATATACATCTAATTTAGATTTCCAAATGGAAATCTTAATCTCTCAGTCTAAAATATTTATATTCCTATTATTTTGCAGTTTTTCCTAAATACAAAAAAGACCAGTGCTATACATTTGCAAGGATAAAAGTGTCATTCAGAGGCTAAGGTCAAAGTGAATTCCTGCTGGCTGTCCTAGCAAGTGTGAAGGCCATGATGCAGGAGAGATGACCGTTTTTTGAGGCTTCTATACATTGAGGAACCAAACAAAACTCATGTGGGCCACATCCGTCATGCTGCCGTGCATGTGTTCATCACAAAGCAGAGAGCAGGCCCACACGCGTCCTTGGTGTGTCTCATGTTCATGTCATGCAGGTCCTGAACACACGTTCAGCATGCTCCGCACACACAGAGGCGTGGAGTGGATCCAAGTGTGGGATCTGGAGCTGCAGGACCGGCAAACACTGAACGTCCCTCTGCCTTGACATTCTCATCTTTAAAATGGGGTTAATAACGGCCCCTAACTTAGAAGGTAATTGTCATGATTAAATGAGACAATATGTGTCAATCACTTAAAGAAGTGCCCCAAACAAAGTAGTGTTCAGTAGAAGTTAGCTCTTACTTTGCTCTCGCCATGAATGCAGGCGCTGGTTATACTTGCACAACATCAGTCCAATGGCCTCAGAAATTCATAAGTAAAATAAGGTTAACTCCTTCTGCCAGGCCAGGGAGTTCCAAGTCCTGGGTTGTTGACTGTCGCTTGCTTCCCTGATCAATACAGGGTGGAGTTTTCTTAGGGAAGTTTACGACTTCTTCCCCAACTTGACACTACAAGCCCTGTATTCCTTCCACTCACAGGCAAGTGCAACCTCTGGAGTAAAAGAAATTACCGAGAGAAAACAGCTTCAAAAGTTTAGGAGAGTAATTAAGGGTATACGCTCTTGGATTTACATTCTAGCTCCATGTCATAAAAGCTGTGGGACCCTGGGCTCATTCCTGGGCCTGATTTTTAATTTCATCTTCTGTGAGGACAGTACCTCATAGGGCCATTGTGAGAATCACGCTGATAAAGCATTAAGGAGCAAACTAAAAAAATTAACTATTCATAATATTTTTGAAGAAATCTTTTCCAAAGTAGAGACAAATGAGCATACTTGTATATTTAAATTCAGCTTCTTCAACAATAGTTCTAAAGTACAACCTCTATGTCAAAATGGCCATTTCTTTCATTTCAACATCTCAGCACTTATCCATTTTTTTTTTCCTGTCCAAAGCTACTTGCTTTCCAGCAGAAGCTTTTTCTCCAGGCCCCGCACTCTGCAGCACACCAGTGGGAGACACGTGAACAGCGTCTGCTGTCCTGAGCCACAGCTGGTGGCACGTGTAATGGGGACACCCACCCACAGCCCCAGTACTCAACGAGCTCCCCTGTGCCAACCAGAGACCCGGACAGAAACTAGGTAGAGGTAATAATAAATTAACCCAAAACTTGAGTAAACTGTTAATTCTGTGAGTATTTCCTGAGTACCTCTTATGTTTTCACAATCCTGCTGAGGAGTAGAAAGATAAAAGAGGCACCAGGCTCAGCCCAGCGATGAAACAAGCAGTGGGATAATCACATATAAAGTCTAATAACCCCTTGAAAGATGGAAAGACTAAATCTCAATAAATAAGACATTGGAGAACGGAACTCTGTACAATACGACAGTTGTAGGACATCAACAAGTAATTCATGATGGATCTTGTATGTGACCAGTGCCATTGTGCACACAATAAGAATAAAATAGCCGCTGGCCTTGTCTTCCATTCCAGCACCAAACCCCTTCCCCCTTCCCTTTACGAGAAGCCTTGTGACTTAAACAGAAACGCTTTTGCTTCTGCAAGGGCACAATTCTCCACCCTGGTTGCATAGCTTCCAATTAGCATAATGCCCCTCCTTGATTATATCAGCCAGCCCTTGGCACCCTATATAAGCTCTACCACCCCCACACCTGGTGCTGTCCCCCATTTTGAGGGCAGCCCCAGGCTGCCTGTCACTTTGAGTGCAGTCCAGCAGATTCTTTCCTTTAATAAAGCTTGATCCGATCAGTACGTGGTGTCTCGGATCACTTTCTTTCAATTCAGAGGTGGAAGAAAAGAAATCAGAGGCTGATCTGACATGAAATATTACAGGGCAAGGTGGACTTTGATGCTTGTGTGTGAAGACACACTCATGGTGCATAGCTCAGTGACAGACAAGCGAGACTCTGAGGATGTAAAAGACACACGATCTACCCACCAGAGAACTCATGTGCTACTTAAGCATATGGGTCAAATACACAAATAAAACACATTTGAGAATTCTCAGAATTTTCCACCCACATGCCATGAGTGCATGGCCGAGGAGTAAGATGCCACCTCACAGATACTGGGGTGTGACCCAACACCATCCTGCAAGAGCCCAACATTTCCTGAACGTCTTGGCCTTCTCTCAAAATGGGTGCAATATCTGTAGTTGACTCCTTGATATATAAAAATAATGTTTAACATTAAAATGTATTAAATAACTGTCAGTGGGAAAAAATTGGGAAAAATCCTGCTCCTGGAGACCGTTTTCCTCCAGTTTCCCATACTCCTTGGCAGACAGCTTTTTACTCATTTCAAAAACATGGGCAAGAAAAGCAAAATTCCAGAAAGAAGGTAAATACAAAAAGATCTATAGGTGCTTTGGGAGTACAGAGGAGGCCACGGTCACAGAGGTTAGACCAGGGACAGGCCAGCTTTGGTGGCCTGGAGAGGTGGGGAGCACTTAGCAAGGGACACAGACCACAGACGGCTGCTTCCCGTGGAGCAGGAACCCCTCTTCCTTGTGGCAGAACCTTGCTTTCGTGTAGGCAGTGAAGTGCCCAGCACTAAGGGATGGGATTGAACCTTTCAGGAAGATCCCTCCCCTTTTTCAGGTGCTCTCTTTCCACACCTGTCACTGAGGAGCCAGAGGAGGCACATCTAGCCCTTCGGATACAAGGGGAATTCGGCTGGCAACTTGTGGAAGAGAGAGTTCTGTCTTTATTTAAAACATAAAAACACACTGGCGCCATGCACACACACACACATGCACACACCTACACACACATATATGCACACATACACGTGTACACACACCTATGCACACACCTGTGCACACACATACACACAAGCACACAAACCTGTGCACACGCATGCACACTCAGACATTGCAATGGCTGGCCCACTTCCCCTGCAGTTAGGAACGTTGTTCCTAAAGCTGTGGCTGGTGTCTGGTACTGCAAGGAACAGGCGAAAAGAACTGTAGAAGATGCAAAGCCAGTGCCTGGAGATCCCTCAGCTGTCTGACCAAACTCTACCTCCTGATCTCTAGAATTCTTATCACCTGGTACCATAGTCTCTCTCGGATCATAGGCACAGCCTCTTGTCTCCTGCGTCCTTCCTCACCACCTGCCCAATCCTCAGCGCCCCTCTCTACATTGCACAAGACTAATCCTTTTAGAATGTAGGTTAGATGACATCAGATCACGGCCTTGCTCAAAATCCTGCCGTGCTCCCCTCTTAGTCATTCAGAGCCCCAGCAGAAGCCTTCACCATGGCTGTTACCCTTCTGACTCCAACACTCTCTCACCCCTCACTGCTCCTGGAACCCGCCAGCATGTTCCTCCTGCAGGACCTCTGTCCTGGCTCTTCCCTTGAGCTAGAATGAGATTCAAGTTTCTCAACATCCTCCAGTCTTTGCTACTATGATCACCGTATTTTTAAAATTCAAATGGGCACTCACTCCCCAGCATTGCTCAGGTCTCTTACCCTCTTCTGATTCTTCCATATGCTTACCACTTTTTCACACAATATAATTTACTTGTTTATATTATTGTTGTTAGTTGCCTGTCTCTTCCTCATAGAATTAAAGTTTTCATTTTTTAGTCTGTTTTGTTTTGTTGATGTAATCTAAGTGAAAGAACAGTGCCTGGCACATGGTAGAAGCCCAGAAAGTGTGTGGGTACTTCAAAAAGCTCGTGGAAAAATAGAATTAAAAGACAGTGTGAATCTTTCCATGAAGTCTTTGAGGTACCCTTTTATGTGATCAGTAGAACATCTGTTGAATAAAGTCTCTGCACTTAGTACAGTGACTATGACAAACCATCCATAAATGTATGACAATTGAATGAAAATAAAATTTAATAAACAAAAATTGACATTCTACCAACTTTCCAAAATAAATCTGATACATAGGATATGGTGATTCTCCAGTACAACGTCACAAATTCCAGAATGGTTAAAATACGTATAGATTACTAGGTCTGTCCTTGAATACTTGATTGCAATTACTGTGAAAAATATTGCTGCATGAATAATCCCAAGGGAGTATTATAAAACTACTACCACTTAGTACTCTAGTGATATCTCTTTTTGGTCTCAACTCCCTTTCTATCCAAAGGAGAAAGATGATCACTCATTTCAACAGTGTTCAGTTAACCTCCTAAGGTTTCTTCCTCTAGAGCCTCTGTTGCATATGCTGTACCATCCCACAAACATGAGTACACCCATCAGCCACTTTTTTTTTTCTTTCCTTCCCATCTGCCTGGCATTTCTGAGACAAAGTCCCAAACTAAGGATGTTAGTTCCACAAAATAGTCACACATTATAGTCCCAAATACCATCCTTTTATTCATTCCAATGGAAAACGTGTGTTCATTTACTCCATGCAACACTGTCTACAATCTTCTCATGGTCCTGACTTCCACTTGCTAACTTTTACAGTTTTGCACCTGCTTCACAGGCGGAATCCAGAACAACCAAGGCGAGTTCCCTGAACATGCCCTCGTGCATGTTCTCTCTGTGTCTATCTTCACTCCACCTTGGGTGCTAATTTTCCACCTCTTCTCTTTTCTCAGCTTTCTTGTTAAGATGACACCGTCATACAGTAAATTAACATCCAAATCCTGCATTTGCTTTTTAATTATATATTTTTGAATTATGATTTTAGTGGTGGTCCTAGGATTCCATGGGCTCCCTCGACTCTCTACAGTCCACTGTAAACCAGTTCTCTAATCACTGCTCAAGCACCCCAGTGTCTTTTAAAAAAAATTTATCATTATACAATGTAATCAATTTTCATGACCCTTAAACCCTATTTCTTAACCCTTCTGATACTGTTTGTATTGATACATAATTGATTATACATATTTGTGGGGTACAGAGTTGAATATCAATACATGTGTACAGTGCATGATGATCAAATCATGATAATCAGCATATTCATCATTGCAAAATATAATCATTCTTTTTGTAATTAACCAATTTCTTGCTAACCTCTAGTAACCACTGTTCTGATATTTCCCGAAAGTTCAACATATTATTGTGATTCTCTCTTTCTCTCCTCTCTCCTCTCTCTCTCTCTCTCTCTCTCTCTCTCTCATTAATTTTTTTAGCTCCCACTTATGAGTTAGGACATGTAGTATTTCTTTTTCTTTGCCTGGCTTTTTTTACTTAACATAATTTTCTCCAAGCTCATCCATGCTACTGCAAGTGGCAGAATTTCATTTTTTTTTAATGACTGAGTAGTATGCCATTGTGTATATATACCACATTTTCCTTATCCAGTCATCTGTTAATGGACATTTAAATTGGTTTCATATCTTGGCTATTGTAAATACAGCTGTGGAAAACATGGGAGTGCAGGTATCCCTTTGACATGATGATTGCCATTCCTTTGAGTATATACCCAGCAGTGGGATTGATGGATCTTATGGCAGAACTCATATGGTAGATCCATCTGCAGTTGTTTTAAGAAAGCTCCATACTGTTTTCCATAATGGCTGCACTAATTTTCAGTCCTACCAACAGTGTAGGAGGGTTCCCCTTTCTCTGTATCCTCACTAGCATTTGATATTCTGTCTTTTTGATAATTTCCAGTCTAACTGGGGTGAGATGGTATCTCCATGTATTTTTGATTTTCATTTCCCTGATGACTAGTGATGTTGAACTTTTTTTTTTTTGTGGCACATAAAAGAGCTACTGATTTTTGTATATTGATTTCATATCCTGCAACTTTACTGACTTTGTTTATCAGCTCTAGGAGATTTTTGGTAGAGTCTTTAGGTTTTTCTATGTATAGGATCATGGCCTATGAAATCAGGAACAATTTGACTTTATCTTTTCCAATTGGGATGTCTTTTATTTAATTCTCTTACCTGATTGCTCTGGCTAGTACTTCCAATACTATGTTGAATATTAGTGGTGAGAGTGGACATCCTTGTCTTGTTCCTGTTTTTGAGGGAAAAGCTTTCAACATTTCCCCATTCCAGATGATGTGGGCGGTGGATTCACTGTACATGTCTTTTACTATGTTGAGATACTTTCCTTATATACCTAATTTATTGAGAGTCTTTATCATGAAGGGATGTTGAATTTTGTTAAATGCTTTTCTGCATCTATTGAGATGATCACATGGTTTTTGTCCCTTGGTTTTGTTGATGAAGTGTATCACATTTATTGATTTTCATTTGTTAAGCTATCTTTGAATCCCTGAGATGAATCCCACTTGATCATGGTGTATACATAGGCTTTTTGATGCAGTGTTGTATTCTGTTTGCTAACATTTTGTTGAGGATTTTTGCATCTGTGCTCATCAAGGATATTGGTTTGCAGTTTTCTTTTTTTGTTGTATCTTTGTCTGATTTGTGTAATGCTGGCCTCATGAGTTCAAGAGAATGGTCTCTGTTTCAACTTTTTGGAATAGTTTGAGAAAGATTGGTATTAATTTTTCTTTAATGGTTTGGTAGAATTCAGCAATGAAGCCACCCAGTCCTGGGGTTTTCTTTGTTGGGAGACTGCTGATTAATGCTTCAATCTCATTGCTCATTACTGGTCTGTTCAGGTTTTCTGTGCCTTCCTGGTTCAGTCTTGGTAGTTTGTATGTGTCCATAAATTTATCCATTCCTTCCAGGTTCTCAGATTTGTTGGTGTATAGTTGTTCATGATGGTCTCTAATGATTTATGTCTTTTTTCTTCTTCCCTGGTTCTTTCTTGTCTGGCTGAAATCAAAGTAAATCTTAACCCAAAAATAAACAAACAAGCAAACAACCAAGAAAATTTTTTTTCAAATCTTGTTATCTATTTCCTAGCTTTATTTCTTTGTGTTCTTTTAAAAACTCTTTTTAAAAAATTACTCTATTTCTCCAGTATCTACTTCCTTATCATTTACTGCTGCCTCTTTCCCTACCAATTTGGTTTTGCCTCCTATATGCTACAATAATTCTTCAATTTTTTTTTACATTTATCATATCTGAAATAGGAATTAGTCTTATAAACAATGGCATTATAAATTTGATGAAATATGGTAAAATTGCATTCCTCAATATGACCTTTCATCTTCTAATCACTAAAGCCAGTGACTTTTCTCATATTATGTTCTTTGTGATCTCTCTAAATCACAGTGCATCTCTTCCTTCTTGAAACTTTCTTCCACTGCCTTCAATAGTTTCAGTTTCTTTCTGTTTCTTGTCTTCCTTCTAACTCTTATACATAAAGTTCTTTTCTAAACAAACTTCTCCCATCTATACATTTTTAGATTCAAATTTTACCTTTTAAGTCTGAAACATCACCCAATATTTTATCTATTATTTTAATATAATTGTTATATAAATTTCCCCCAGAAAATCCTGAAGTAGTATAAATAGACACCATAGTAATTTCATAAGACCCACAAACCTGTTTTTCTAATTTCCCTATGTCTCATAATGGCATTAAGATTTCCAGGGTTCTGAAATGTAATACATGAGAGACATCTCTTGTCCCTGGAGGCTCTGCTCCCTACCTGTAGTCAGGATTCCAATTCCTTGCTGTAACTCTTTTTCTTCATTGAAACATATTGATTATACATATTTGTGGTGTACAGAGTTGTATTTCAATTTCAATACATGTATACAAAGTGTGATGATCAAGTCAGTGAAATTAGTGTATTCATCATTATGAAACTTAATCATTTCTTTGTGAAGAGGATGTTCGATCTCCTCTCTTCTAGCCATTTGATAACTTGCAGTAAATTATTGTTAGTTATAGATGCCTAGCTCAACTGTAAACCAAGAGAATTTATTTTTCCTATCTAGCTGTTTTGTGTCCATTAACCAACCTGTCACTATTCTCACTCCCCCTTCCCTTTTCCCACCTCTAGTAACCACAGTTCTGTTCTCTCCTTTAGAAAGCTCAACTTATTATTATTGTTGTTTGCTTATTTATTTTATTCATTTATTTCTCTTTCTTTTCCTGGCTTATTTCACTTAATGTGATTTTCTCCAAGCTCATCCATGCTGCTGCAAATTCTGCCCTAACTCTTAAGTTCATTTTTTTCTCTCTCCCCATTTCTTTTGTAGACATCTTAACTCAAATTCTCATTATTATTGTTCTAAAAACTATAAAGCCTTCCTATGGATGTGGTCAATTCTTTTAATTCTGGCCCCTAATGAAGCTTACTTCCCTGTTTCTGTCCATGGCCCTTGGCTCTCATTAAGATTTAGAGTTTACTTCTTTGCCTCCTGGAATCAAGGCTGGATCTGTGAGTTGGTCAGATACAACAGGTAAAAATGATGTTTTCAGAGCTAAGTTCAGAGTAACTTTCACTTTCACCACTTAAAACACTTCCCTGAGACAACTATGAGAAGATGGCTTAGCTACTGAAGAATGAAATATATCACATGGAGCACTGAGGATGCCCCACCCCCACCCCAGCAACTGGGACCAACTTCCAAACCTGGAATAAGGCAGCTCACACCTTCCACTCCAAGTCAAGCCATGAGAAGACTGCAGTCACAGGAATTGTCCCAGCTGAGCCCAAAGGAGATCCACCCAGACTGCTGACCCACACCATTTTGAAAAATACCAAGTGTTTGTTTTTGGTTTTTAATCATTGACTAAGGTTTGAGGTGGTAACTGCTATTGGCAACTGGTAATGCATAAAGCCTCTGGCATTCAGTCTCAAATCTACCCCAATATCACTCTGTTGTGGATTAAATGTTTGTGGCCCCAAAAAATTCATAGGTGGTAGCCCTAACCCCCCAATGTAATGCTATTTGGAGATGGGATCCTTGGAAGGTGATTAGGGTTAGATTAACTCATGCCTGCAGGTCCCTTGTCATGGAAATAGTGCCTTTATAAAAAGAGGAAGAGAGAGAGCTCTCCCCTGTGCCCTGCTCACACACACTGAGGAAAATCCACATGAAGGCACATCAGGAAGACAGCCATCTGCAAGCCAGGAAGAGGGACCTCACCAGAACCAACTGTGCTGACACCCTGATCTGGGACTTCTAGACTCTGAAACTGTGACAGAATAACTCTTTGTTGGAGCCACTCAGTCTAAGATATTTTTTTATGGCAATCTGAGCTGATGTAGACACTGCCCAATTAATCTTCCTAAAGTTCGTCACTATAAAAACTGTGACAGAATAACTCTTTGTTGGAGCCACTCAGTCTAAGATATTTTGTTATGGCAATCTGAGCTGATGTAGACACTGCCCAATTAATCTTCCTAAAGTTCGTCACTATATGATGCAATAGTTTTCTATTTCCTATCATCAAAACCCAATATCCACTGTTTCCTTCAGTCATGAGCCACTTTTTATGTCACTTAAGAATTCCCCTTTCTATGAGTTGTATGGACATGACCATCTCCTTTGATCCAGCTCCCATGAGAGATGCAGGCCTCACCTTGCACTGACTTGGCCTCTAAGCAAGCTTGCTGCTGGCCTCTCTGAGCAACTGGGAGAGTCAGCAAAGATGGTATGCAGCTCCCTGACCAGCAGTGTGAAAATACATCTCTGGGGCTTTGGCATCTGATAGTTTACCTCCATGGACTTGCCAGGCTGGTAGCAATGGGTTGGTTTTGTGAATGAGTCTTGACAAACAAATGCATTAAGTGAACCATTCCTTTCAAAAGAGAAAAGAAAATGGGTTGAGAGGCCCTACAGATATGGGATCTTTGCTGCCCAAACAGGTGACCTTTGGGAGGTTACCCTACCTCTCTGAGCACTGGCTTGCCAATCTTTAAATTGGAAACAGATTTGAGAAACATATGCAAGTGCTTATCCCAGTGCATGACACATAGTAAGTGCTTACCAAATTGTGGTTATTAGCAAGCATTTGTTATCTATTGATGTCATACTAGCTTCCGGTGGCTGCTGTAACAAATTACCACAGACTTGGTGGCTTAAAGAACTGAAATTTTTCTCTCACCATCTGGAGGCTAGAAGTTTCAAATCAGTATTATTGGGCCAAAATCAAAATCAAGGTGCTGGCAGGGACATGCTCTCTCCAGGGAAGAATCTGCTCTTTGACAGTTCCAGTTTCCTGGTGGCTGCCAGTCTTCCTTGACTTGTGACCGCATCCCCTTAATTCTTTCTCAGTCACATTACTCTGTTTCTGTCTTTCAAATCTCCCTCTGTCTCCCTCCCAGAAGTAAATCTGTGATTGTATTTTGAGCCCACCAGGCTAGTCCCAGAAAGTCTTCTCATCTCAAAATCCCTAATTTAATCCCTTCTCCAAAGACCTTTTTTCCAAATAAGGTCACATTTATAGATTACAGGTATTAGCATGTGGATATCTTTTTCAACCTGCCACAAATGCAGAACAAATTACCACACCTTTAGTGGTTTAGAGCAAGACACATTTGTTTTCTCAGTTTCCGCGGGTCAGGAATCTGGGCACAGCCTCTCCAGGTTCTCTTCTCAAAGCCTCACAAGGCTACAATCAAGCTATTAGCCACACTTCATTCCTTTCTGGAGCTCAAAGTCCTCTTCCAAGCTCACATGGTTGTTTCTTTCACTGTAGTTCTGAGATCTGTTTCCTCGCTAGCTGTCAGCCAGGGCTGCTCTCAACCCTCCACATGGTCCTCTCACTCGTGGAAGCTGCATCTTCCAGGGGGGCAGGAGAATCTCTCTCTAATCCATCAAGATAGAGACTTATACAATGTAACCTCTTCAAGGGAATGACAGCCCATCTCTTTGCCACATTGTCTTGGCAAGTCACAGATTCCACCATACTCAAGAGATGGGGCTTACACGGAACACACACATGGCGGATTGCCTTAGCGTGTGTCCACCACAGGTAGGAACAGCATAAATAGTAGTAAGAACAGCTGTAGCAGTGTTATGGTTTAACTGTGTCCCCCAAAAAGCATGTGTTGGAAACTTAATCCCCAACACAACAGTGTTGGGAGGTGTCTAGGGTTAACGCCGATTACGAAAGGGCTTGAGGCTGTGTGTCTGATCTCCTGCCCTTCCACCTTCAGTCGCAGGACAAGGCAGCAAGAAGGCCCTCACCAGATGCGGGCTTTTGATCCTGGACCTCCCACCTCCAGAACCATGAGCCAAATAAACTTTTGTTTGTTATAAATCACCCAATCTGTGGTATTCTGTTATAGCTGCACAAAATGGACTAAGACAAGAAGTATTTTTGGTAGGTACAAAGAAAACATAAATCATGGGAATAAACTTCAGTGTAAAAAAAATCATGCAATTATTTCAAATTTCATTCCAAATCACTACTGCCTCAAGTTATGGTCAAGAGCTGTGATGGTATTCATCCTCTGATCCAGCAATGCCACCCTGAAAAATCTAATAAATTAGTAATTTGACAGAACTCTCCTCCCCCACATTTAAAGCTTCTGGTAAGAGACAGAAGCCCACTCACCAGGTGCCACAGACCCAGCAAGGGCTGACTCTGCTGCTTTGTCCAAGTGCAGAGGGGTGCAGAGGGGCCTGAGGGCCCGTGGTAATATCAGGGCCTGCTTCAGGGAGGAGGTGGGACTTAGATCAGCCCTGGAAGATGGGGCAGGTAAGTGGAGAGGAGAACGAGTCACCCAAGTCAGAAAACCTAACATGCATTAGGCACGTTCACAAATGAGCACAGACCTCACCTGGCTACAGCAAAGGGTGCATGGGAACAAAATTAGCAAGGTCATACCATGCATCCCAGACTCCTGCACCCTTCAGCAGTTATATTTCCCTTCATTTTATAAATAGCAATAACTTCAACCACTGCTCCTGACACTGCAGTAAGCTCAGTCTTCCAGGGCTCCCTCATCCAGTATCTCTGGGAATCCACACATATCTCCATGCTCAAAGGATTGTGCCCGCTAGTCACGTAGCTATCCCTCTGGCCATTCTGGCCATCCCTCTGGACGGCTGGGATTCTTCTGCAGGTCACCTTCAGGTGTGCACACATCAGTGTGCCTCCAGGCTAACATCCAGCAGAAACTCAACTCCAGCCATAGTAAAATCAACATATTACACTATGTCCAGCAGTGTGATTTCTCACTCCTCCATTTAGAAAGCAGGAGCTTTACATAACCAAAAAGCTTAATAAAATATTTTTACCAAAACAAAGATGTAGAAATAGAAACACTATCAGCAGCATCTAATTAGCCAGTTTTTCTTATGATCAGATGTCAGGACTTGAAAATTATTGCAGCATAGTGTCAATTCAATTACGTCGGGCTGAAGTCAGGATTAATAAGGGCAAAATGAGGTTCCTGATGTCAAGCAAAGAGTTTTGAATATTATCCCACAAGCAAGAGAAAGCCTTTGAAAACTTTTACTAGGAAGATGATATGACAAAAGCATTAGATGAAGATTAACATAGCCGCAGTGTGCAGAACACCCTGGAAATCTGTACCAACAGGCCTGATTGAGGGAAGTCGTCATGGATTTAATGTGAGAGACATTGATAAGGAAAAATTAATTGGACTGAAGTATGTACCTCTGAGAGATGACAGAAGGGAAGACCTAAGACAAACTCCAGGTTTTGGATATGGGCAGTGGGTGAAGAAGGATGCGTCCTGCACACACGAGGCAGGAAAGAGGGTGAACCATGAGGAGGTAAAAACAAGAAGCCTGCCTCTGCAAGGTGGAACTTCAGAGCCTGCAAAGAACTTTTGTGAACATGTCCATTGAGGCAGGAAAGAGGGTGAACCATGAGGAGGTGAAAACAAAAAGCCTGCCTCTGCAAGGTGGAACTTCAGAGCCTGCAAAGAACTTTTGTGAACATGTCCATTAAGTAGTTATGGAGACGATGTTCATACACACGCCTCAACATAACCAGGATGCAGTGACACACTCCGAGCCTTGCTCGGGATAAGCATCCAATACATGTTTTGTTCTGAAAGATTGAAAGAATCAATGAATTGCTTTTCATGGAAAGACAGGAAGGTAGGGAAAAACATTTAATATCACATGTGACAAGTTTCAGTGTTCGCTGGTCTTCAAATAGCCTCATTTCCTCTCAGTCTGTAATACAAACCAAAATAACTCAACAGCTAGGATCACGAGCATTAGGAGTGCAGAGGCTGAGAAGTGCCATGCAGTGAATTCCTTCCTTCATACCCAGTTAGAGGTGTGTCATTGAAAGGCACAAATAAACAAAGGATGTCAGGACAAAATGTCCAGGCAAAACTGTTTAAAATAGGAAGATAAATTCAGACAAGACCCCGAAAGATTGATTCTTACCTGAAGCTTATATGCTAGTCTGAAGGCTTAAATACCTGTATTCTCAATTTCTCCTCTGATTCCACTCTGCTGGGAGAGGGCATTTTGAAATACTGCATGAATTGAAGTGTCCTTGAATAAGAATTAAGTCGGACTTGAATTAATGGGTTGGTAAAAAATTCAAAATAGTGTTGATTTGTAGGCAGAGAAATTCAAGATGTTAAAATTTACTCACTTGGTTATTTGAGATATATGGGGGGCGGCTCAAGAGACCCTTCTAGCACATGCTTGTTTTCTAGCCTGTCCTCAGTTTTGGACCATGAGGTTAATGGAGGTGAGGACAGTGTCTGTCAGTATCCATGTGGTGAGCCAGGCTTCAATTTCTATCCACATGTTTACCTCCATAAAACGCTCCTTTTGGGGCAGGAGAAGGAGTGGGGATTTGTCAACACCTTCCAACCCTGCCTTCCTGGGACGGTGATAATTCACCAATAAAAACATAAATGCGAGGAAAAGAGGAGAGAAAATGATAAAGGGTCATTGCTAGCTGCCAGCAAATAGCACAGCATAGCTGGAGGGAGAGTGGCTTCTAAGTCAGAAAGTTCCATCCCGGCACCCTCCTGCTGGCTCTGTGACAGGGCACAAGTCCCTCACCCTCTCTGATCTTCTGAAGCAAAATTACTACAGATGTCTACTCTACTTCCTAGGGCCATTGTGAGGAGCAAATTAATTAACATAGATGTGGTCTATATGGGAATTCTGGCCATGAGGTTAAAAAATAAAAATAAAAAATTCTTAAAACGCCAAGAAAATTGTATTAAACAATAAGAAAAAATTGTCAAAATAACTAATCACTAGTTCCAGAATCAGGAAGTACCATGGCTCAACGTGTCCCTAAGACCAGCTTCTTTCTGCCCCACACACCTTCGCAGCCTTCAGCAGTGTCACTTACGGTCACAGGCCAGCGGACACCCTGAGCTTCATACTGTCACCACAATGTCCTTAGCAGAAGAAGTCACCATCTCTGCCTCACATTTCTTTGATTTTCTTTTTAATGTCACATTACTGAAGCTTAAATTACACAAAGATAGCACTCACTTCGTGAGAACAGTTTGGTGAGGTTTTCTTTTTTTTTTTTCTTTCCTTTTTGTCTTTTTTCGTGTCCGGCAAGGGATCGCAACCCTCAGTGTTGCCCCCGTACTGGACCGGGACCGGCAACGGGATCTCAACCCTCGGTGTTGCACCCGCACCTCGCTCAGCCAGTGAGCGGGAACCGGTCTGTATGTGGGATCCGAACCCTCGGCGAGAGCGCCGCCGCACTCCCAAGCGGCGCACTGTAGCAGTGCGCCACCGGGCCGGCCCCAGTTTGGTGAGTTTTGACAAATGCAGTTACACTCCTGTAATCACCTCTATAGTGAGACGTAGAATATTCCCATCACCCTAAAAATTTCCCTCCTGCTCATCTTTAGTCCATCCTGCTCCAGACCTTGTCCCTAGAAAGCCACAGATCCATGTGTCGTCACTATCAGTGAGTTTGCCTGGTCTAGAATTTCCTCTAAATGAAATTACACAGTACTCACTCTCAGGATCTCACTCAGTACTCACAGACTCAATTTTCAGTCAGCGTCTGGTGCTGGCGATCCAGCCACATTGCTGGACGGTCTCTGCTGGCCCTGCTCACTGCTTAGTGGTGCACTATCGCTAGGTTACACTGATTTGTGCATCCGTGCACCTGGTGATGGACATTTGGATTGTTTCCAGTGGTGGCTATTATGAGGAAAGCTCTTGTGAACAGTCAAACACAGGTGTACCAGTCTTTGCCTGCTCACATATTTGCTTCTCTTCTATACACTCTCGTGAATAGGATTGGTCATTTGGTAAGTTCATGTTTAACTTAATGAGAAGCTGACACAGACCAGTAGCATGAGACACACCGTTCTGCTCACCCGCCAGCAGTGCATAAGAGCAGCCGCAGTCTGCAAACTCACCAACACTTGCATTCTCCAACTTTTCAATCGTATTAATGCTTTTTCTTTATAAATGCTAAATGACTGTCCTAGAAGCCCAGCCTGAAGGGTCCACCTCATGTCTCACAGGACAGAACCGTGTCCTTCCATTTCATGTAACAAGGGAAGTAGAATTATCACGATTGTTTCAGATTAGTTAAAATGCATGCCCTAGGCTAGAAGTTAATTTTAGATTCAGTATGGACAACTGCACCTAAACAGGTTTTTAAGGAAGGAACAAGGAGAAATGGCTCTCAGGTAGAGAGCCAAGTGTGTCTTCTATTATTTAAAAAAAAAAACACTCGTATGTAAAAAATTATGTATATGAAATGATATGAAATATATATATATATATTTAGAAATACATATATCACATTTGTATATTTAGAAAATGCATATAAATCAAAGACCATGTGAATCACGGGTCAACTTATTTTTCCCATGTAAGCATTTATTTATCCATCCCTTCTTTCTCAATCAATAAACCATTATTAAACAACTGTGTTATGAAAAGTACGAGATGCTAATAGGGAGAAAAAATGAAGGCTGGCCTCCAGCATGCCACCTGGCAGCAGAGCCAGTACCACCCAGCATGGCTAAGTCTCCCTCACTTGCATCATAGATATAGATACGGATGCTAATCTCTTAAAATCATTTCATCAATATGCAGTTTCTAACATAGCTGGACTTAGGTATTTGGAGACATTCTCTTGAAGTGTAATCCAAACTTCTCATGCCAAAAATTGATGAAAACAGTGTTTAATTATGTGCAGTCAAGCATCACATAATGATGTTTGGTCAATGAAGAACCGCATATAAAACGGTGGTTGAAGCAATGGGTACACCATACACAGCCCAGGTGTGTAGCAGGTTGTACCATCAAGGCTTGTACAAATTCACGCTACGATGTTCGCACAACAACGAATCCACCTAACCATGCTCTTCTCAGAATGTATCCCCATCATTAAGTGACACTTGAATGTATTTATTATACTCATATTCCAAAAATTAGAAAGAGAGAGAGAGAGAATGAAAATGAGAGAGAGTCTTAGAGAAATATGTACAGATAAACCAACAATATTCTACAGGCGCTCTGCTTGAAGAGCTATTATATCTGAAATTTTGAAAAAAAAAAAAAAGAAAGAAAGAAAAATACATCACCCCAGCAATGACCTCGGGCATTCAGACATCAGCCAATGCCCAGTTTCCACAAGCAGGAGTGGCCTGGCCTACATGCCCTCAGTGGCACTGGGGGACCAATGGGCAGAAGCTGGGGTGCTGGTGCCTCCCACACCAAGCCTGGTCCTATTGAAGAGCGAATTCTGCCCATTTTCTTTGGTCACTTTGGGTGTCAGCGAGTTGTGATGATATATACATAACCAGGTACTGTTCTTAACTAGGTATCATTCTATACCTATTGCTCCAATAAATCTGAACAGCATCTTAAAGCAAGGGAGACATAGCTGCAGTAACATTGACAGAGGGCCTGGCTATTAAGCTGTCTGCAGACCCTAGAATCAGTGAAATGTTTGACAGCGCCGGGACAAATGCGTATTAGCAACATTGCTTAATCCATGTTTCAAGGGCAGAATTTGAAACCATGCTTTCGCCCCATGCGGGCTGAGATCGCTGGAAGGATACTGTCATCAGGAAATTCCAGAGGCCATGCCAGGATGTGCACCCCTGCCCTTCATCGGTGTACCAAGCTCCCTCGGGCAGCTCATATCTCATAAGACAGAAGGTGCATAGCTCTGAGATGAAGAAAATAAAAATTAAAAAATCTAATAGAACATTTTTTTCAAAGGACAGATCAGATTAACCCCCGTAGTCTTAAGGCCTCATGTTCTTCATTCCTGGGGAAGCAGCATTATTTCGGAAGGCTCAGTCTGTCTCAAACTATGGATATATCTGTTTATTACTATAGGTCCAAGCAGCCAGAAGCAAGGGTCCTTGCCCCTGCAGATCTGTAATCTGTGCACTCATTCCTCTGTGCACACACACACTGTGACCCTCTTGCACAAAAATATGAATAAATAAAGAGCTCCAAATTTAGCCATTCTCCAGCCTAAACGTCAGGTAGGCTACACTTTTCCATGATTGACAGCATATAATATCATATAACATCTTCCTTTAAATTACTTATTTTTTCCCCTCCAAGCCAGCATTTTATAGCACTGAATCTTTTAAAGTTTCCACTGGGCATGAAGTCTAGCATAGATGACCTGCTAGTGGACATATCTGAAAGGATTGGCCACGGCATGCCCGCTGGTAACATAGACTGAGTTTTTCCATCTCCCGGATGCAGTAATGGTTCCAGATTTGGGCAAATGATCTTGGAGGTGATGATGAGATACAAGTCTTTAAATGTTTTCACACAGGAAGAGCCTAGGACTGAAGCAACCAAGGGGGTGGGGTGCTGCCATCTGGTGAGACCTGATATCTCCACAGACTAGGATATTTCTGGTTTTTGCATCAATTAGAAAATTCCCTTTCTCATCTCCCAATTTTTTGGCAAACAGGCAAACCGACATCTTGATAATGAACCATTTTTCAAAATCAGAGCTCAAGGGAGTATGGAAAAGCTTCTGTCTGAATAGTTGAATGGAAAATCTTGAAGAGTGTATTATTCCAGTGGTATCAGGCTATGAGGTTTAATACAATGTTATGTCTCACACAGTAAGATTTGGTCTGTAGCCTGTCTGGATATTGGCAAGATGTTTAAATATTAGTTTACTTTAGTTCCAAAACATTCATTGAGAGCCTCCTGCAGGCAGCACGGCATGAGCACTAGACTGGAGGGCTGGAAGCTGAGGAGGACACAGCCCCTGCTGGGAGAAAAGCAGAACAGAGGTGGGCAGGAGGCTTTGGGGTTATGGCTCAAGACAGCCTTTCAGAGAACACCCTGGTTCAGCCCAACATCTAGACTTGCAACCAACTTAAGTGTGGTGTGTGTGGGAGATCCACCCATCCTAAGAGCCCAGCCTCCAGCAGCCACATAACCTGGGACTTGGGAGGGGAAGGAGAGTGACCCACCGACTCTTCCTTTCAGCTCCCCCAGCTGTTAGAGGATGACTACAGGGGAAATCATTTCACAGCATCTGTCCCCCAAAACACATAGTTCTGGTTCTCTAGACACACAAGAGTTGCTTGGCCATAATGACTTAGCAGCATAAGAAAAGTAAAAATCTAATCACAAATGAAAATAGTTTTCTTTTGCTCCCTCCTGCCCTCTTTCTTTCCTTCCTTCTCTCTTCCCTTCTTTCTGCATGTGTTGCTGAGTGCCGGCGAGAGCCCTGACTGACTTCAACCAGGCCAGTGAGATCACGCTGAATCACAACCAGGCCATGTGACTCACCGGATCAACAGTTGCTTGACAGGGTGCTTGATGCAACACCACCTCCCAGCCCGGCCCTCACATCCTGCCATGCTGCGTGATCACTTATGCGTGAGACCCTTGTGTCTAGGAGCA
>NW_007733264.1:89987-97152 GCF_000696425.1 Galeopterus variegatus
ATCCAGGCAGGTGACCCACAGGTGGGCCGAGGGCACTGCAGGGGTCAGTGGGGAGCCCGGCTGGCTCTTGGTGTGATGTGCCTGCACCGGTAACATGAGCAACTCCGGGCAGCGATGCCAGGCAGCAATGCTAGGCAGCAGGGACACGGGCCAGCCTCTGCCCCTGAACTTGGTTCTGTGGCCTGGTGGCCACATGCACGTGGAAACCTCAGGAAACAAAATGAGAGACCCCACTTGACTCTGGTGTGCAGGTGGGAGATGAAGGAGGGAAAATAGGGCAGGTTTCATAAAGCTTCTTTTTCTTTGCTTGCTATCATCCTCAGGAAGATTAAATGAAGCAGCAGCCATTGATCTGCGAAACATAATCTAATTTCAAAAGAAAAATTCTCTGTGCCATATGCATTCGCCGGCGCCCACAGCAGCAATTTGGTCAGCAGCCGCTGGTTACTCCTCCAGGACTTAACTGGTCTTGAAAGCAGCCCACAGTCTGCAGATAGATGCAGAGAAGGGCATGAAGGGACACCAGGGCTGGGAGCCCTGGGGTGTTCATGAACAGGTTCCACTGAGAGCAAACTCAGGCCACTCGGCGGAGCCGTCGGTCAGCCATCTGCGTTAGGGCTTCTTTAGGGGTGTCCCTGGAGCTGGTTAATAGCTTCAGGCGGTCAGTGCCAATGGGGCAGGGTCCCTCTCTATCTGTGCTGATTCTCTAGTGGCATTGCTAGCACACGGGAAACCATGCCCTTAGCTCTGGATGAAACTGCACACCTCTCTTTGTGGCCCAGGTAAAGTCACCATAATAAACACAGTACAGTAAATGAGGCACTGCCGAAAAGCAATAAGACATGCTGGTGAATTGATGGCACCCAGTGGTGAGCACTGAGCAGGAAACGCTCAGCATCGAGTCCTTGCCAGCCCTGGGAAGTGAGGTCTCCTTCACGGTGGGCACGACACAGAAAATAAGGAGTTAGAATACCAGGTGGAGAATGACAACGTGACTCCAAATGCGATGCTGTGACTCCTGACACACAAGAAGGAGGCTCACTACCCTGTGGCATGTCCCCTGGTGCCTTGCTCCCTCCCTCACCTTTTGCAGGTGCACCTCAGAAAAACATTGGCAGGAAGGCTGAGCCTATGGGGAGGTGAGATCGAGGTAGCTCAGATGCCAGGGGATGAACAGAATGACCCGTGGAGGTCCCTTCCAGTGTTTGTTTCTGAGAAAAGTGAACAGAATTTCTCATTTAAGTGTTTGTTAAAGATTCCGGACAAGTGTCTCCTGAGATGCTATTCTATTAATACCAACTAAGTTGACGCATTGCATTTCCAAAGAGGCTTGATTTCATAATGATCTTTTAAACCCTGAAATAGAAAGTTTCTATTGAGTAGGCCTCTTCTTGATCTCAGGAAGCTAAAACCTAGAAAGACCCTGTATCAAGGATCAAAATGTTGCCATTTCCTAAAAAGAATACTGGTGGTTGCTGTTACCTAGGATTAGCACTTAAATTACAACTCATGAGCAATATATTTTTATAAGTCAGTGTAGAATTATTACTGCTTTATAGCCTTTAAGCATGACTAAAGGAATATTTCTTATCTAGATTCAAAACAAGAAAATTGTTTAAACAAAAAAATAATTCAAAGAAAAAGAAAGGAATCAATATGTTTTGTTAGAGATGATTAAAGAAAACAGAGCCCCCAGGACATTTCTGGCTCATTTAAATACACGTAAAAGATCAGAGCCGTGAAAGAAACACAAGTTAGCCTGTGCAGTGTCCTCTCCTGACATCACGTCTGTAGTCCGTGGTCAGCTGATTAGCAAACATCTGTTTTTCCAGCAGACTGGCCAAGATTTTTTCCATAAAATTCTGCTTCATAAAAAATCATGTTCTGTCACATTTTTGCCAGGCAGGTAACACGCATACACTATTTTTAGAAATTGCAAGCTAATTAAAATCATTGTTGCAACTCTACTAATCCTATTATTGATGACCTACAATAATAGAATTACTACAAATTTTTTTCTTTTTTTATTTATTTTTAATCAAAATGCATTGATTGTAGATATTTATGAGGTACAGAGTTATATTTCAATATGTGTATACAATGTGGAGTGATCAAATCAGGGTAGTTGGCAAATTTGTCATCCCCATACTTACTGTTTTTTGTGGGTATGATGAGAATATTTATGCTCTTCTCTTCTAGTCATTTGAGGACCACAACAAATTATTGTTTATTACAGATGCCAAGCAGTGGCAAATTTGTCATCCCCATACTTACTGTTTTTTGTGGGTATGATGAGAATATTTAAGCTCTTCTCTTCTAGTCATTTGAGGACCACAACAAATTATTGTTTATTACAGATGCCAAGCACTACTGCACACCACTAGAATTTATTTTTCCTATCTAGCTGTCATTTTATGTCCATTAACCAACCTCTCACCGTTCCACCTCCCCCTCCCCTTTGTAGCCTCCACTAACCACGATTCTACTATCTACTTCTAAAAGTTCAACCTTTTCTTTTTTTTTGCTTCCACATGTGAGTAAGAACATGCAGTATTTAACTTTCTGTGCCTGACTTATTTCACTTAACATGATGTCTTTCAGGCTCATCCATGTCACCACAAATGACAGGATTTCATTCTTTTTCACTGCTGAGCACAGTATTTAACTTTCTGTGCCTGACTTATTTCACTTAACATGATATCTTTCAGGCTCATCCATGTCACCACAAATGACAGGATTTCATTCTTTTTCACTGCTGAGCAGTATTCCATTGTGCATATGTACCACATTTTCTTTATCCATTCATCTGTCAACAGATACCTGTTTATTGCAGCACTGTTTACAAATGTTTTATACTCAGTTCAGCAACTCTTGCCAAGACTACTAGCATCCTTTTGGTCATTCTACAGTGATTCTTCAGTAAAGTATTTGACCAACTAGGAGAATCATTTATTCATCTGTCACTTAAGTCATTATCTTCCCATCAGCATTCTGTTGAGCTTGGCTTGCCAATGAGCACGAAAGAAAGAGAAGGGAAGAGAGGAAGCTGGATGTAAGAGACAAGGGAAAAGAAAGGAGTCATACTGGGGGGATTTTTGTTTATTTTTGGGGGGGACTACATGAGATTAATTATGTCAACAAACTATAAATCTGGTAAATCCACAGAAGTTATTTTTCCCTTCATGGCATGAGTGTCAATATTTCTATGAGGTCTTAACTCTAGGGTTTTCACCAACTTTCAGACATCCAACCATCAATACACTTTCAACTGAGCAACAAAATGTAATCCTGCATTGATCTCTGTTGGTTCTCCCTCCAAATGACATGTCACATCCGTCTAATTTCCTCATCTCTGCGGGTACCGCCTTTGCCCGTGCCAGGATCATCTCTGGCCAGGATGACCTCCTCACTGGACCCCCACTTCCTCTCCTGTCTCCCTTCAATCCATTCTACACATATCAGGTTCTCACATGAGTTACACACCTCTAATTTAGGTGCACATAAATACTAAATTTTAATTTTGCTTATAGCTGAATTCAGTGTCTTTTCTTCCACAAGACCTAATTATCTCAGTCACACAGTGTTTTTGTAATTCTTTGAATAACTCTGATTCATCATCTGTCTTCCGAAACTAAGGTGATTTTCTTGCTAAAAACTTCACAAGTTAGTAGAAGATGAAGATACATTAATAGAAATATATTCAAGTAGACTATGATAAGTATATGGACAAACAAAATCCCATGAAATTTATTCAAGAAAGAGAGAAAAACTTGAAAAGGAATTTGTCCTCCAATTTATTACAATATTTAACTTCGAATTCTGGTTAAACTTGCAGATTTAGTAAATATGAATTCAGATCAATAACAAAATACTAAGAGCACAGTGGGAGGGAAACACCCTCCTGATGATAGTCATTAATCAACCTTCTTAAGTAAAACAATTTAACCATCTATGATTTTTCAAAATATTAGAAAGTTCTGATGGTTTAGGACTTTGCCAAAGAATTTTCTTGACCACGGCCCTGTGATTTAGGTGTTACCATGTTTCATTTTTACATAGGAAGGAGGCTCAAGTGGTTTGAATAACTTATACGTTGTGGCACCAGAATTTGAGCTCAAGAATTGTGACCGACTCCAGAGATCATACCTTCAACCACTTTGCATTGAAGATTTAACATGAGTTTTTAATTGGAAAGGATGAAATAAACATCATGCAAAAGAACTGAAACCTGAGATATGTGAGGTGAGAGTAGAAAACCACTCATTTGCCAAGATACCACTCCATTCTTTATAAACTTTCCAACCCCTTCCTTTTTCTAAAAACCTAGAAACACTGAGGTTTCCCTAATTTTAAATAGGCCCCTGCAATTAAAAGTGCCTGCCTACCATGTAACTAGAAGACAAACAATACCCAAACTTCAATTTACCTGTAAGTAGAAAAATAACCATGAGAGCCTTATCCACTACCCCATGCATGCTTTTGTGGAAAACAAACGAAGTCAAAAAAAAAAAAAAAAAAAAAAAAAAAAAAAAAAAAACTTTATGGGAGAGGAAATAGCTGTAGGCCAAAGATTGATCCAAAATCACCACTAGAAAAGAGAAAATCCATTATATGTGCAAAATAAAAGGAGTCCTGAAAGATCAGACACTATAAGAGGAGAGCTATACATGCAATCAATTTGAGATGGCAGTCTTTGATTAGATGACATTGCTTCTGGGGGAAGAAGAACTTACAAAGGAGTGGTGAGGTGCACTTTGGATTGCAGGTATAAAAGGGAAAATAAACAAAATGGATATTTATGGCCCCATGAGAATACCTCCACTGATGAAAATTCTCCTAAAGAAACAACCACAATGCAAAAGAAAACACAACACTCCAAACTGACTAAATATCCTAAGCAAGTATTTGGGGGTTGGAGCGACTACCTTGAATCAGAATTCACCATTTGGCAACCATCCTAGCAATGATTCAATCACTAATGACATAGTATCCAGTGGATGTTGAAACCTGTGGGTGAACATGTAATGAGTAGCAGGATAATTACAGGGTCTCCTAGTATCTCCCTATAGGACACAAATTACAAAAGGTAAAAATAATACCTTCAAAGTAACTTGGCTATACAGAAACAGTGACTTTACAGTGGAGCAGTCTGCAGAGTGATCAGCTGATCAAAGGTAACATCGCCAGAAATGGGACAATTGACATCATGTGCCTCCTGATAGAAGATACTATGAAAATACATCATTTCTGTAATATTAAAAATTACATAGTCAGGATCTTGCCAGAAATGGGACAATTGACATCATGTGCCTCCTGATAGATAGAAGATACTATGAAAATACATCATTTCTGTAATATTAAAAATTACATAGTCAGGATCTAATCATGAGAAACATCAGACAAATTCAAATCTAGGTTCATTCTTTAAAACAAATGGCTTATGCTCATTAAAAAATATCAAGGTCATGAAAGACAAGGAAAAACTAATGGACCATTTCAGATTAAAAGAGGCTAAGAGCCATGATGACTGAATACAACTTTTGGTCTCAGATTTTTTTTTTCCTTAAAAGGACATTATTAGTAAAATCGGTAACATTTGAATAAGATCTGCAGATTAAAGAGTAGTAGAATACCAATGTTAAATTTCTTGATTTTTATTTTCATACCATGATTTTTTTAAAAAGAGAATGCACTTGTTTTTAGTACATAACCCTGAAGTATTTAAGGGTAAAAGAGAATAATGTCTTTAGTTTACCTTAAAATGGTTCAAGGGGAAAAACCATATATACTTATGTAGATAGAATAAAAGCAAATGTGGAAAATGTTAACATTTGAGAAACCTGGGTGAGGAATATATAGGTATTCTTTGAATTATTTGTACAGCTTTTCTGAAAGTCTAAAATTATTTCAAAATAGAAGGCAAAAATATGTAAATTAGAACTTCTTACTTCCATGACAAAATAGTCCAGTCCATTGATTTTCCATAAAAATAAAATCTGTGAGAATATTTCAAAAGTATCCATAGAACACATTCTATAAAACATCATTTTTATAGAAAATTGCATATATTAAAATGCATTTCATTGCCATGGTGCTTTAGTACCAAATTGCCCACTGTTCCATTTTTGCTCTGCCTAATATTTCTATTTCTGAAATTTCCTCAATTTCCTAACAAACATAGTTTGATTTTTGTTTGGTTGTCTTTTTATTGTCTATAATTATTTTCAACACCTTTAAAGCCAATTGAATACTTACCAGTCTTTATTCAGATTAGTAACATCTCTTAATTAAGTACCATCTGTAAATTTCATGAATTTGTTGTTTTATCTCCTTCTATTGGATCGTTAATTAAGAGATAAATAAAGCTAGTCCAAACAGCAAATGCAGAGGCAGTCCAGGAGCTCCTGGGCACACAGCTGTTTAAGTTTATCCCATGATCACAGACTCACTGAGCTTTGATTCCAATTACTTATGCAAGACCATTTGAGTCAATATGGGACATGCCGTGTTCTCCACAAGAAGGTATCAGTGCTTCCCCAAAGTGCCTCATGTAGAATCATACCAACTCCCTTAATATCCTTGTTTTATAGTCTAATGCAAAAACAAAACCATTATGTTTGTATTTCATAATTGGCTTTTAAATTAGTCAAATGGCTCATCAACTCTTTTTTTTTCTAATATGTGATTACAAGCTCCATCTCTGCAACATCTATTCCAGCTATTTCGCTCATCACAGATATTTATGAAGTACCTACTGTGCTCAAAAATTTTCGTTGGTACATGAACTGAAAGAGGAGAGGAAGTACAAGGCTTCATTTCTACCACCACTACGTTCTTCGGTTTCACACTCTTGTCTGTCTACCTTTTACAGCATTTATCACATTCTTTTGTGTTTGTTTCCATTCCTGACTTTCCCCTTGCATAGAGATGTGCATATTTTTGTCTTTTGTACCTAGCAACCTATACAATGCCTAACATTGGCATAAACACTTAGAAAAATGAGCTGAAAATTAAATGAAATAAATGCACGGAGGGTCCTGCTTGGCTAAACAGAGGGTGAGTGAGAGAACAACAAGGGTTGGAACAGAGTATGGATGAGAAGAAAGTGAAGATTCTAAGTGTTTGTGGGGGTGGGAAAGGCAGACACGTCCCCACGATCCCTCCT
>NW_007733264.1:98137-99488 GCF_000696425.1 Galeopterus variegatus
TCTGAGCCTCCCCAAATCCTCCACCACCACCCTTAGAATAAAATAGAAGAGGCAGAAATTATCTAAGAGAAATGAAACGCAGCCTAAGGAAGATGATTAGAGCAAAACTTTATGTTCTACATTTTAAGGAAATGGCATAGTTTCTATGGAGAGATGGTCAGCCAGGGAGCGAGAAGGTACCAGACACAGAACTTTCAGGACTGACACCAGGAAAGTTTCAGGAAACCTGTGATAAGTCATGCACCTAACCATAAGAAAATTGCAAGAAGAGAGGCATCTCTGTAACCTGAAAGACCTAGGAGAAGGTTTCCAGATGAGCCAGGACGTGAGCTGAACTGAGCCCTAAATAATTACTTATGTAAAAATTATAGAAGAAAACTTTCAAGAGTTACTCTTTTTTGTTTGAACCTTTCTGCACAATGAGCCCCAGGAATATAGCAAGACATTTGAACCCAAAATTCTATCCAAGCCCTGGATCATGGAGACCCAGCTGGTCGTCTCCCTCTCCTGCAGCTCTATTTTAGCCAAGAGAAGTGGAGGGAGGACTGAGACAAGCCCAGCAGCTCTGAATTCAATTCTCTTTCCATCCACCATGGAAAAAGACAGTGTTGTCTAAAGGTATATAGATTCTTAGCAGGGGTTACCAGAAAATATTTCTTAAGGTTTTACTTCACTCAAAGTTTCCAGGAACAAGGGCCAGATCCTTTATTATAAGCAATAAACCCTCAACTGGCCACTTAGGTCTCAACTGTGATGAGCTCTGAAATCAACAATATCTTTCTTATATCTGGATAAAAATACAGTTAAGTTTCACAAGCAATACTTCATTTTATAGTGAGACATTCTAATATAACATTGACTTTAAAAATAAGGAAATCACATGTGATGATTATATACTATGTTTCATGAAAACATCTCAGGAACAATGGTTAAGTACAAGTCGAATCTACGATAAATTTTAAATATATTGATTATTTATTCAACAAACATTTATTAAGCACTTACATGTACNGATAAATTTTAAATATATTGATTATTTATTCAACAAACATTTATTAAGCACTTACATGTACAAAGCACTCTGTCTGCAAGTAGGAATAGAGAAATGAATAAAAGACAAGTAAGTATTTTAAAATTCTATAGTGGAAGCAGATCTGATATATCATAACTCAGAATCAACATAAATGGACTAAACTCTCCAGGAAATGACAATGTATGTGAGACTGAATTAAATAATTCCACCTATATTCTGTTAACATGAGACATACTTAACACAGAATACTGTAGGTTGAAAGTAAAAGTATTTAAAATATATACCAAGAAAATAGAAAAGTTTGTGTAGTTTTATTAA
>NW_007733264.1:100013-107652 GCF_000696425.1 Galeopterus variegatus
TAAAAGTATTTAAAATATATACCAAGAAAATAGAAAAGTTTGTGTAGTTTTATTAATATTAAACAAGATAGATAATATGGCCAAAGAAACTTTACTAGATATTGTATTTCATTGTGTCGATAAAAATATTCCTAAATTGATATGCCTCTTAATAACATGGCTTTAAAATGTGTAGAGTAAAATTTTATAGCAATACAAGGAGAGATTTACAAATCTACCATGATAGTGGCAGTTCTAAAATACAACTTTTAGTATGTGTACCACGCAAAAAACTTCAAGTTATAGAATGTCTGAACAGCAAAATTAACAAGTATCTAAATGAATATATGCAATATACTATAGCCATCACTTGGAGACTTGACATTATTTTCAATGACACACAAAATGTTTAGAAAAATTAACTATATATTAGTTGATAAGACTTGGATTATAGGGAACTTCCTTAACCTGATAAAGGATATATTAAAAAACAATAGTAAGCATGACTTAAAATAGTGAAAAGTATTAGAAGAATTTTCTTTAAATCAAGAATAAGACAGATATGTCCACTAATACCTCTCCTATTTAACATTGTTTTAGAGATCACAGCCTTCAAAATAAGGTAAGAAAAATAAATTAAAAGCATAAGAAAAGAAAAGAGAAAAAAAAGTTATTATTCTTAGATAATATTATTGACCACATAGAGTACTACTCAAAACCTCTAGATTAATCTTTTGAACTGAGAGAGATTATTTAGTAAAGCTGTTGGACAAAACATCAATATACAAAAGAAAGTTGCTTTACTACAGATGAGCAAAATTCCAAAGGAGCAGTTTTTAAAAAGATATCATTACAATGTCAATAAAAATGTAAGAATCCTAAAAACAGATCAAACAAAAAAAAATCCAAGATTTGATAAGGAAAATAATAAAACTTTATTTAAATGTTAGGTTAACAATAACTCATATAAATAGGTATATAATTACCTACATAAATTATATGTAAGATTAAAAATAACCTATGTAAATAGACATATCATATTTATGTTTAGGAAAACTGAATACAGACCCTCTTTGCTTTAAATGTTTCTTATGTGAACAAATTTTAATTACCAAGGCTTACTTAAATAACATCCACCCTCCAAAAGCACAGTTCAGATTTCAGTTTCCAGGGTATGTTTACTACGAAAAACTGAGTAGAGTTCAAACACTGCTGCTAGCTTTTCAGTCCACAGATCACTGCATAAGTAGCAGATGAGCAGAAGGTGCAGTGACCCATCACGTCGCTTCTTTCAAAGTCTGTTAATGATTAGTCACTGCACATCTGTTATTCAGTTCATGCACAGAGAGAAAAGCACATAGTCGCATTGCCTCCTCATCTCCTGGTGATAAACCTACATCATCTTACAAAAATGCATAATGGAAGAGGAAATTGGCCAACAAAGATGAAAGTGCAGTGTCTTCATTTCCTATTGCTTCTGTAACAAATTACCACAAACTTATTGGCTTAAAACAACACAAACTTAGTATTTTATAGCTCTGGATGTCAGAAGTCTGGAGTGACTCTTACAAGGCTAACATCAAGGCGTTGGCAGGGCTGGTTATTTCTGGACACTCCAGGGGAGCTTTTCCTTGCCTCTCTCATCTTCTAGCAGCTACTGTGGCACTCCTTGGCTCATGGACATGTCACTCCAACATCTGAGTCTGTCTTTACATCACCTCCTTTTCCTGATCTCCTGCCTCGCTCTAATAAGGATCAATGTGATTCCATCAGGTTCACTTGGATAATCCAGAATAATCTCCTACCTCAAAATCCTTAACTTAATTACCTCTGCAGAGGTCCTTTTGCCGTGTGAGCTAATATTCACAGGTTTTGGGGATTGGGATGTGGACATTTTGGCTGCTCTTTTTCACCTATGACATGCAGCAAGAAACAAAACATAGTAAGACTAGAAGTGGAGTTGGATGTGATTCAAAAGTAACTGACCATGAGAATGTTGTCCCTGTTGCCATCTGAAAGACTCTGGATATGCAGCCAGAGGAAGTTTGTGATGACAAACCCACATAGATGAGGAAACTGGATGTGATGAAAGGACAAAGATGTCCCAGAGGATTGATGCCAGTGAAAAACCTCACATCAAGAGAATGCTCAGAGACATTTCACAGCAATGAAAGTGCAAGGAATAGAATGGTGGATGCTGATCTAAACTTAGAAGGGACCATGACGATTCTCCAGGGCATGGAATAAATACTCACTGTGTGTTGTAAGTTCTATGATAGGAAGGAGGAAAACACTGTTCACACTGTGCTTACTAGGTTTCTTGCAAAGAAAAAAACACTTTTTCAATGTTTTTCATGTTTTAAGTTACAGTGTATTAAATAAACATTCAGAATAAAATAAGTGTTAATGTTTTGACAAAAAGTATTGAAGGTCACAGAGCCATCATAATTATTGAGATCATTTTGTGTGGTTTTAACAGTCATTTTTACAGTCCCCCACAGCCTTGCAAAGTGAAGACTACCCATAGAGTAAAATGTCAGTTCTCTCAAAATTGAGATGTAGATGTAATACATTTTTAACCAAGATATTCACAAGCATTTTTTGTGGAACTTGATCAATTACTTCTAAACATTATATAGGAAAAACTCAAAGAATAGTTAGAACAACTGGGAAGCAGAAGACCAGGAGAGAGACTTGCTCTATGAGGTATTAGCCTTATTGTAAGTTACAGTAAACATGGTGTGGTTTTGGCACAGGGATAACTAGACCACTTGCACAGACCAGACCCCCACATAAATGAGAATCTGGTATTGTATTTCTATTAGGAAAGAAAGAATTTTTCCAGGTGGAGAAAGCAATCAGACTTGAAAGATAAATCTTAAACTATCAGAAAAAAAAGTATAGAAGAAATTATGATGACTGGGATAGGGAATGGTTTCTTCATAAATAAAGCTCTAAGGGAAAAGTTTGATAAATTGGGCTTTATTAAAATTAAGAATTTTTATTCATCAAAAAGCAATAAGATGAGTGAAAAGCCACAGAATTAGAAAAGCTATAAACTACAGATAGAACTAAAAAGCCTTAGTATCCAGAATACATGAAGAACTTCTATAAAAGAGAAAAAGAATAACCACTCAAAAGAAAATTGAACAAATAAAACCCACTAGATAGTTCACAGAAAAAGAATACTGAATGGACAATAAATATATGAAATGTTCAGACTTTTCAGTAATTAAGAAAATACACATTAAAACCACATTCTACAGAATGGAAAAAATAGTAAATTCCAATATTTGACAAGGAGTTAAAACAATGAGGACTCTCATGTATTGCTCCTGACAATGCAAATATGTACAAGAATTTAGAAAACAATGTGGCATTAAGCATTCCTTAGTCAATTTGATTATCTGCTTTCTCCATGACCCAGTAAATGCACCTGGTCATAAACCCTAGAGAATGTCACCCAGATTTACATGAAGGGACAAATGCAGAATGTACTAAAAACACTGAAAATATGCAAAAGGAAGGGACAGTTCAAATATTCATGCAGAGAGAGTAAGTAAGTCAATATTGATGTATTCATTCAAAACACTAACAAACGCAGAGAAAAGGAAATGAATCATAGCTACAGGCGTCAATATGGGTGAATCTCAAAAACAAAGAGGAGTGAAAAAGCAAGTAAAAAAATACTTGTGTGAATCCACTTACATAAAGTCCAAAATAGGCAAAACTAAACTATAAGTTGCTTGGGAAATGACACACACACACATACACACACACACAGCATAAAACTCAAGAAAAGTGAAAACAACCTGAGATTCAGTAGGGCGGATGGTCCCCTGTACAGAAGGAATGTAAAAGCAATAAAATTCAGAAGAGGTATACAGCAGGATAACAGGTATTGGTAGTGTTCTAGTATTTCTTAAGTTTAGCAGAGGGCACACAGAGGTGTGT
The DNA here is from genome assembly GCF_000696425.1 of Galeopterus variegatus. Taxonomy (NCBI): domain Eukaryota; kingdom Metazoa; phylum Chordata; class Mammalia; order Dermoptera; family Cynocephalidae; genus Galeopterus; species Galeopterus variegatus. The sequence continues at coordinate 103,947 of NW_007733264.1, forward strand.
TTCTTATGTTAATGCAAGAATAACGTGCAGTTTTTATTTATGCCATGTCAGTATATATGCATATGTCTAGATAGGTTATATACACACTTTTATATATGAACTTTTTCAAACCATAAAAGCTTTAAAGCCTTGAACGCTGGAGAAGCACAACAATAATAATTAATACAGGGTTTTGTGGAGACTAGCAAAACCATCCAACTGCAAAATTTTCTTTCATTTTTCACTGTGCCACATAGTAGAAGGATACAACAGATGGGACAACAGACTTCTTAGCAAGTCTAGAATGTTTTAAAGGCCTTTATTGATTGTTCTGTGATTACCTAATAGCCCGTCACAGGTTTCTTTCATAGAGAAAAGACGATTCTAGAGAGACGCTTCCTACGAAGAATTCTGGGTTGTTGTGTGTGTTTTTGAAGCACAATTGCATGTAGAACTGTATTGCTTAGATAATCACATTTGTGGTAAATCTCACCATTCAAATTATAAGGTATTATTACAAGAGCCAACCTGAAGAAGCTCCCAGGCCAAATCTGGGACAATTCGAACAATGATACAAATGATAGTAATGAATTGCAATCTATAGAATAAAACAAAGATGCACGAGTCCATAGTGAAATAAGTCATTGAATAAGTGAATGTAAATGGGGGAGAAGGAATAGCTCTCCCTGAGAGCAGAATTCCAGTTAAATCCAAGGGGGATGAGGCAAACAGAAAATCACCATGAGGCTGTGTTGCAGGCCCCATGGATGCTAAAATCACTGGACAAGTGCAATGAGAAATAGGATATTAGCATAATGCCAAAATCTCTCCTCATGAGATGTTTATTAATGACAAAGAGAAATACTACTTTATAGTAAAGAAACCTGGCAAGACACCACCTTAACCAAGTGGTCAAAGTCCACATCAGCTATGATGAGACATACCAACAACGCACCCTCCTGATGCACTGCCCTGAGAAGGACACATCCCCTCTGGCATCCTCCCCAACCCTGCACAACCCCAGTCTCCCCAGGAGAAATTGTCTGACAAACCCAAATTGAGGAATACTCTACAAAATAACAGGCCAATAGGCTTCAAATGTCAAGGTCATTAGTCAAAGACCCACTGAGGCATCCTCACAAATTAGAGGAAGCTAAGAGTCAGGACAAGTAAATGCAAAGTTAAATCCTGGATGAGATCCTGGAGCAGAACAAAGAAATCCGTGGGAAAACTGGAAAAATTTGAATAAGAATTCTGAAGATAGGATTGTGTCAGTGTTGATTTCCTGGCTTTAATAATTGCACTGATTATGTAAGATGCTTGCTTTGATTATGCCTGGGTAAAGGGTATAAGAGAACTCTGTGTAGCACTTTTCCAACTTTTATGAAATGTTAAAACTATTTGAAAATAAAAAAAATTAAAGTGATGCAGAAGTTCTATAAAAGGCTAGACCACCGTGACAGAGAGAGAGGGCAGATCAAGCAAGGTCTTTTAAGCCTTGGTAAAAACTTTGGACTTTATCCTGAGGGCAAAGAAGATGCACGAAAGGCTTTCAAAGTAGCAGAGGACCAAGGACTCCATCAGAGTTACATTTTGTAGCTTCGTTCTAGCTGCAGGCAGGAAATGCACCGAGGAAGGAAGTGCAGATGGGAGGTAGGGAGAGCAACCACTGGCTCCTCAGACATCCAGACTAGAGAGGAGGGGTATGACCCAGGTCGCATGGGGTAGAAGGAAGAATGGAGCCAAGTGGTCTTGGGAAGAGAGTCCTGTGGACTTGGTGACCATTTGGATGAGGGTGGAAGGTGCGAGGGAGAATGGCTGATGACAACTGTGCAGAAAATGAGTCACACTGAGTCACCAGGAGCAATCCATGCCTTCCCAGTGTGGAGTGGTCTTGGGAAGAGAGTCCTGTGGACTTGGTGACCATTTGGATGAGGGTGGAAGGTGCGGAGGGAGAACGGCTGATGACAACTGTGCAGAAAATGAGTCACACTGAGTCACCAGGAGCAATCCATTCCTTCCCAGTGTGAGAAGAAGCTCCTGCTTGTTATTTTACCTTCTCAGGTCAGAGCCAATCTGGAACAGCTTTGCTTTTGGATTCATTCCCTTTTGGAACAGAGGGCTGGCCTCTATATAATTTAGAAACCTCTGATGTCACATGTTTGGCTGTTTTTGTAATCCAACAGATGCAGCTGTCTCAAACAACTGCCCTCCCTGGAGTGTGTTAATCCACTTAGAAAAGGTATAATTGATTTTCCAGTGAAATGTGTACCAGAGACTCACTGGTTTCCGAACAAAGGGTGCCCTGCTCCTGTCACGTACATTTGACCTTATTAAGCTGGTCAGGTGATTCCTCCCACCCACGTCTCACTTTTAGGCCACTTCTTAAAGATGCGTTGGAAGTTCCATTTTCATCACGCTATCACACGGAATTATTGACTGTTTACCACTGAGCCACCAACTAGCTGTACCAGGAGGTCAGGATGAACTGAGGTTCTAGCTAAAAATAATGGTTGGTCCTTTGAGAAAAACTCCCACACAGTTCCTGTAGCTACTAAGTAGGATTTTATGCATAGACCTGTTCATGACTTTGCAAGGATTTGACTTCCATGTGGAAATTGTACTCAGAATACAGATGCTGAGAATGGGGTACATTTGAGGGGCACCATGCATGGAACCACTTGGGTATGATGTCAGCAACCTCCTTGCATCAAATCATCCTGAGCCGGCACAGATCTCCACACCCCAGCCCCTGCTGCACCTACCGTCTGCTGCGATGTCTTTCACTGCTCTGAGAGCCTCTGTATGTGAAGTCCTGCCTCTCAATAGGGCCGAAAGTCATGTAATGTAAAGCTAGATAAAGCTAAAGGATAGTAGTAAAAGATCATCAGATTAAAATGTCATGTGTTCTTTTGAAGGCTCTACAATATCAGACATTTGGAAGTCATAGAATTAACCTGCTTACACAGCCCTTCAGTGCATGATTTCATGCTCGGGTGGGGGGCAGGGGATCACCCCCTGGTGAGGAAGGATGGACTCAGCCCCAGATTTTATAAACTCTCATCTGTGACCTCCAGGACACTTAAGACCACATTATTTAGGGTCAGAGGGACTTCAGCAGCGCCACAGAGACTAGCACCTACAATGGCTAGTCCTATGGCATTTAATAAGTCATTTTATCTTCCTAAACATAGGTTTCTTCATCTATAAAGTGAAGAGGATAATGCCTTATCTTACAGGGAATGTTTTTCACAAGAATTAGGTGAAATAAAGTATTTTGAGTGTCCAGCACATAGAAGGGTTCCTTAAACACTAACCCATTAATTGTTATGGTCTAAATGTTTGTTTTTCCACCAAAATGAATATGTTGATTCTAACTCCCAACATGATGATGTCAGGAGGTGGGAACTTTGGAAGGTGATTATGTCATGAGGGTAGAGCCCTTGTGAATGGGATTGGTAACCTTATAAAAGAGGCCCAGAGAGCTGCCTCTCCCCTTCCCCCACGTGAAGACACAGCTGAAGGCACCATCTGGGGGAAGAGTCTCTCACTAGACACTGAATCTTCCACTGTCTTGATCTTGGATCTCCCAGCCTCCACAACTGTGAGAAATAAATTTCCATTGGTTTGTACCTACCCAGTCTAAGGTATTTTGATACACCAGCCTAAATGGACTGAGATATTTTTCAAACACAGAACTCTGACTCGACATCCAGCCTTCTTCCCA
>NW_007733264.1:108143-114443 GCF_000696425.1 Galeopterus variegatus
TAAATGGACTGAGATATTTTTCAAACACAGAACTCTGACTCGACATCCAGCCTTCTTCCCAATCTGCCAGTGGGACAACACTCACTCGGCATAAACATGGTCACTGGTCCTGGGGTGCTGGTACCTTGGAGAGGTTTGCATTAGAGAACACAGCCAATTTCAAAGGTAAACATTTTAATGTGTTGTGTCAGTAAGAGCAGGACTTTAGATACTAGGGACACAGGAGTGGACAAGAAGGACAGCCAAAAACCTGCACATAAAATTCTCAGGGAGGAACCCTGAGAGTGGAACAAAAGATGTCTATCATTTGCTTCTCTCTTATGTAAGAGAAAAAGGACAAGCCTCTTCCAAATGGCATCACCCACCACAGACAGCGTGGGGATGGCTGGACCTGTACGCCCTGAAGGCCCTAGGCCCGGGGACAAGAAATAAGGGAAAATCCAGGTGGGCGCTGAATGAAACCCATATCCCCAGTACTCTGGACAAGGGTTGGTTGTCTAGAGCCCTACGGCAGTGTTTCTAAAGACCACAAGTACTCTGGAGACACGTTTGTTGAACCAAATGGACTCCTTTGGTGCAGAACTCTTTAGAGAGCCTGTAATAGGACAAGATGTGTCATAAATCTGCAGGAGAATAGACCATCTAGTACGTCTCAAACTCATTTTATCACAGAATCCCTTTTCACAGAATACCCATGGCCATCATGAGCAATACTGAGGAAAACAGTGGCCTACGATAGAGTGTTCTGGAAGCAGAGTACTCAAGCCATGGGAGCAAAACAGATCAAACAAGAGTGCATATCTGTGTGTACCTGTGTGTATGTGAGTGTGTGTATGTGCATTCACGGGCTGGGGGCGGTGATGGTGCATCCTGTTGTCACCTCCTCTGTTACTTTGAACTTTGCACAAGTGCTAAAACACCTGAATTATCTGAAAATTCATGTTTTTGACAATACACCTAGTTAAATGCTTTTCTGTAATACATTCTTGACTGTTTTCTAGAGCCTAGTACAGTTAAGACATGAGTCCCTCAATAGATGTGTTTGATTTAAAGAATGTCTTTATATATGAATGGTATAAAAACACAGAAAAAACACATATACACACAGACATAGGTTTTATCATTCTAAAGATCCAATAAACGGGAAGATATCATGTGAGAAACTGGCAGAATGAATTTCAAGGAACAGTTGAATACCCATCTAAAAAACACATATACACACAGACATAGGTTTTATCATTCTAAAGATTCAATAAATGGGAAGATATCATGTGAGAAACTGGCAGAATGAATTTCAAGGAACAGTTGAATACCCATCTACGGACCTTGAAATGTTACTGACAAACACTTTAACACCACTGTTGACATATATGGATTTCCGTAGCATTTTCCGTTTCAAAAACTATGAACACCAATCAGAAAAAAAATAATCTGTCCTCCCTTCTGAGCATCAGTGGTTATTCTACTACTGTTAAAAAATGTATTTTATTCCTTACCTTTTCACTTTCCAAATCTGCCTCATTTATTAAATATTTATTTTGGCTGGCAAACACACAGACCTCCCCCTTTTATAGGTTTCCTTCCTCCTTATAGTTTTGTGCTGCTTTTTAATTAAAAGAAAAGTTTAAGAGGTAATTCAATTGTGTCAGTTTTAAAAACTAAAGGAGGAAGGATTCATGAGATGGAAAAAGAAAGTCACATATTTGCAGATTTTTAATGAAGAGGTTTAAAAATATTTTCTTATATACACAAAGTTAATGCTTCAGTAGGTGAGTTGTAAACGCTCCTTTCCGTTCCATAATTATAAGTGAAATGTTCTTTAATGTGCAATAATAATGTTCAAGCTGTGCTATTTTGCAGCTAATAATTATACACAACAGCATGAGGCATGATAGCTAACAGAAAGTTTTCCTTCTTTATGTGTTAACCACATCTCTTCTCTCCCCGCTACCTGCCTTATTTGCAGTGACTGTACTTTTTAATCCCCTCTTTATTCTAGGAATAGAAGAACTAGTTAGCTACTTTCTTAGGGAAAGAATGTGAAGCAAGACTGCTGACTGGCTAAAATTGCTCCCATACAAAGGGAAGTATAATAGACTGGCTTTAAAAGAAAGAAAGAAATACACACTTAAACTACAACTAAGCCTAAAATGCGCTTCTGCAATCCTGAGTCTTAAAAGGTCAGAAGTTTGTTTACAGTTTAACACAGTGTTCCTAAAACAAGACGAGAAGTTGGCAGTGAAAGCAGAGGTCATCAAGCCTTGGCATCAGATAGCGATTTCTCCATGGATGGAGGAATAAATTTATCATTGAACAGCCACATTTGTTATTAGGGATATGCACCATTTCCGAAATATCTTGGGGTTAGCCAGCTGTGTATCTGAGTCAGCTTCTCAACCACAATGTTCCCTTGAAATTGCTGAATATATTATGTGATTTTATTTGAAAAAAGAAAGAAGATGCCACATGTATTGAGAAAAGTCATAGCAGATAAACTAAGACTTGGTTGGAAACATCTGAGAAATCCAACTTACCTCAAATTGAATGTTCTAAATAGTTTAAATGCATTAACTTCTGCATAAATTTTAAGAGCCATAAAAGGCATGTACCCCGGATACAACAATTGATTCAGCAGAGATACGCATCCTGATTTTCAGTGTACCTAATGCTTGTTTGGACAGTTGCCTGGACTTCTTCAGCTAACATCCAGCTCATTTCCAGCTGCTCAAAACATACTTCCTTCTTAATGGTCCACAATAAACTGACCATATGGGTTAATATTGAGTCAATTCTTTATTTTCTCTGCTATTACTGAATTATGAAAAAATATTCTTTGGCATCAAGCTTGTGGTGTATATTCAGCCAGATCCTGAATAGAATATTGGGGAAAGTATGAATTTTATTTAGTACTAAGGGCAGTTAGGAATGGAGGTGAGAGGGCCCATTGTGTTGCACAGGTCAGGAAATGGAGTCATTGCAAACTTAGGTAGCATTCTATCCCATACATGAGAGGCTGTGAACAGGTACTATGCCACATTATAGAATCTAGAAATTACTCCCATTTCTCATTGGCATATGAATTCAGGATTTTCCTGCAGCTTCTAAAGCATGACTGAAATATTTCACAACTTAAAGTAATAGGATAATATAAAGTTAGAACTTCAGGGGACCTTAGATAACATGTAATCTCTCCTTTTATTTCACAGATGAAGAGTGTTGTGGTTCAGAAGGTATTTTGCCCAAGGCTCATACAGGTCAATTCTATTGTGACATCTGTCAATCCAGGAATCACCAAAATAGACTCAAATGACTAGGTCAATGTCCCATTCTGAATTATTTCTCTATGTGCTTGCTTAGCTTGATGTATGCTTTATTGAAGAACAAAACTTGGACTTCCATTGTGTGCTGTGGAGGACTAGATTGTTTGGATCTGTGCCCAACAGCAGAACACAAACAAAGCAGAGTATGTATATAAGCAACAAAGAGCTAACAAAATAATGAAGACATACACCTTGGATATGACAGGGATATGGATCTACTTTTGCTCTGGGAGTGTATGCTAAACTGGAAGCCACATCTGAGAGTCCGAGATGAGCTTTTGGTTCCTACATGGTACCCATATAACAAAACTTAGATCTTGGGGCATGCCAATGGTTGGGACTCTGATATACCATCCACTACCTTTGTCTAGAACTCCAAAGAACTGCTCCCTGAGAGTCAGGATACACCAGAAGTAAACTATCCCACTCATAGACTTTGAGTCAGATTCTAACTATCTGGATGTCCCAAAGTACTTAAAATAAGATGAATGACCCCAAGCATCTGCCAGAAGTAAACAAAACTGTCTCCAGAGGAAGAGAACTTTATCCTATGTCTCGTTTTACTTCTATAAATAATTTCTAAACAAAAATGTTCAGCCTAAAATCAACATGAGGAACATGAGGAGGTAAGCCATCATGAGAAAGAGTCAACAGAAACAACAAGTAACTGAAACAGACCTATGGGGACTGCAGACATTTGGCTTATCAAACACTCTGTAATAACTATGTTTACTCTGTTCAAGAAGATAAGATTTAAATTGTAAATTTGGTATACAAAACTAGAAACTATGAAAAGTAACATCTGATTTTTAAGTAAACTCTAAATTTTAGATATGAAAAAATAATTGAAATGAAGACCTCAATGGATGAATTTAATAGCAGATTAGACAGAGATGAAATGGTTAAAAAAGTAAATATTCATGATGAAAATGGGATATAAGAAATATTAAAAAATTGAAAAGAGGATTCACCAGAAAAACAAAAATCACTCTTAAATGTCTTTTAAGAGAACTTAATGTAGGGAATTGGTTACACAGTAAGGAAAAGCTGAGAATCCAAATAGGAGATGGTGAGACAACCAGAGATCAGTAATCGAAAGCCACTAGCCTTCCCCCAAGCCAGGAGATCAAGGGAAAGATGTGAAGTAACTGGTGTCCATGGGCTGTACACACCCAACAGAACATGGAAGTTCAGCATATCTCCCCATCAGGAGCTGGAGTTAAAGAGCAAATGTTGTTGTTGCTGGAGATGTTGACAGAGCTTCATCCATGCTTTCACCTTTTAATCCTTTGCCAATGTCTCATTTGCCAAATGCAGCCAAACTTATCCAGAAGTTAACTGTCACAGGAGTCTGGGATATGCATCCCATAGTGATGGGTGACCCTATGAGACAGGGCATAGCAAGGAACAGTTAAGAAATGAATCAAACAGCTAATGAGCCAAGAATTGGTAGAGGGAAAATTAGAGTCAAAGAGGATTAAAATAAGGTGAGAATTTCAAATATATTTAATTGGCCCACAGAAGGAGAGGAGAAAGGAAATGTGATAGAGGAGATATTTGAAGTAATGACAACTGAATAATGTCAAGATCTGATACAAGACATCAATCCACAGATTCAACCAACCCAACTGACCCCAAGATGGATAAATTAAAAAGAAATCCATATCTAGAAATATCATAGACAAAGTACAGAAAATCAAAGAGAAAGAGAAAAGCCTTAAAAGAGGAAGAGGCACTAGTTTCAAAGAAGTGACAACTAACATTTGACATCCACTAATCAAAATACAGGGCCTTCCTAGATTCTTTCTAGGAATAGATATAAGTGTGTCTTTCTGGTCATTGCAGTGCTGTGTTTGGAGACAGCACAGCTGTACTTCCCAGCCTTTGCTGCACATAGAATCTACTAAGAAGCTTTAAAAAAACTCAGTGTCAGTGCATACAGCTAACCAATTAAACAGAATCTCTGGGAGAAATACCTACATATTACTTTCATTAATATTTGTTTATTTATTTTGATTCTCTGCAGCTGATTATAATGTGAAAATGAAGCTTGGGAACCACTATTATGGAAGCATTCTCATGTAGGCCATGGAAGGAATGCACCCTAGCATGAATGAAGATGGTCGTGTAATGAGATCAGGAGCACCATAGATGCTTTGCGTATTTCTGCACCTAATTATTTTGTGTTAGCTATGCCGGTGTTATAGCAGTGAAGATCAGTGCTCTCATTAAAATCACCTGAGCAGATTATTAAAAATATTTTGTACAATCACAGAAACATGAAAGATAGGCAAACAGATCCCATAGATTCTTCACTGAGCTTCCCCCAATGCAATACCAAGAGCAGCAGACGTTGGTACAATGTATANGATTCCTTCTTTTAATATTTCCTTTCTGTTCTGAGATTTTTATTTTTCCAGGGTGGGTATGATGCCACAATTCTTTTAGTTTTTCTTCATCTAAAAAGGTTTTGATTTCTTCATTCCTGAAGGATATTTTTGCTGGATATAGAATATTGAGTTGATAGTTCTTTTCTTCCAGCCTTTACATGGTGTACCATTACCTTCTGATGAGAAGTTTGCTGTCATTCAAATTGTTTTCCCTTATAGATAAGAGGTCTCCAGCTGATTTAAGTTTTTTCTCTTTCGTTTTCAGAAGTTGCTCTATGCTGTATCTTAGCATAGATTTATTTTATCCTATTTAGGGTTCACTCTGCTTCTTTTTTTTATTTTTATTTTTTTTTTTTTTATTTTTATTTTGTCAATATACAATGTAGTTAGTTATTGTGTCCCATCACCGAAACCTCCCTCCCTCCTCCCTCTCCCCCCTCCCACCCAGATGTGTCCCCTCCATCTTCTTGTTGTAAGAACTTCAAAAAAAAAGTTGTGGTTGTTAAATCTTCCTCTCCCCCCCGCCCCGGTTTTTTGTTGTTGTTGTTGTTGATGTTGTTGTTGTTGCTGTTTGTTTGTTTTTTTGTGTG
>NW_007733265.1:0-29580 GCF_000696425.1 Galeopterus variegatus
AGTGGGGCAAAAAGCCTATCTAATCAATTCTAATCAAGTGTATACGTTGATTCTCAGTTGATTTTTAGATAGGGTTTTTTAGGTCATGCATGTATGGGACAAAAGTCCTCAGCTAGGGGACAAAAGTCCACAGCCAGTGGGCAATGGTCCATCTAATCAATTCTTAGCACTGTTTAGGGATGGGATTATGTGCTCTGATTATTTAATATACTGATCGTTGTTAAAAAATGTTGAAATAATTGCTGTAGGGAAAAATGTGAAAAAGAGTTTGCTATTGGCAAGCTGTTTGTTGATGGAAACTTTAGAGACAATTATACTTAGATTTAGTTGTAAGAATGTAACTCTTTCTTAAATCATTTAAGGAGAGGTTATATTTTAGATTAGATAATGATCGCAGTTTGATCAACTTAGCTCTTCACAAATTGTACCTTGGAATGTCATGTTGCTAGTTTTAATGATGTTACTAGTTTCCATTGTTAAAGCTATACTTAACCATAGATAAGTTTTGTCACATTGCCCATGTCTTTATGACCTTTTGAAATGTTTGAATCAACTGATTTTTCTTGTGAAACATCCTTGTCTTTACAATAAAAAGCAGAAGCTAACTTTGAATCAGTGCTGCACCCAGTTTTCTCCTTCTAACAGAGGAGTTGTTGAGGTGCAGTCCCTTCAGGTTTCTCGTTGCATTTATGTTGCTTTGAGTAATCCTTTTTTGCATCTCTGTTACACAATGAGAAGTGTAACATTTCAGAAATAAACAATTCATTAGTTTTAAATTGTGCACCATTCTGAATAGTGTGATGAAACCTGGACCTTCCAGCTCCTATATACACTGCCCGCACCTTAATCACTTAACAGCCATCTACGTTATCAGATCGACCGTCCCAGTATCAAAGTGCTTGTGTTCCAGTAACCCTTATTTTACTTCATAATGGCCCCAAAGCACAAAGCAGTGATGCTGGCATATTGATATAATTGTTTTATTTTATAATGTTATTAGTGTTAATTTCTTTCTGTGCCTATCTTATACATTATACTTTATCACAGGTTTCTGTGTATAAGAAAAATCAGTATTCACAAGCTTCTGTTCTATCCGTGGTTCAGGCATCCAGTGGGAGGGGACTATGGTAAAAAATGAGAAGGTCAGATTCAGAAATGTTTGTACTTAATATTACAACTTGCAGGTCAAATTGTTTGGACAGATAAAACCAAAGCAAACAAAACAAAATAAGGACAGCCATACAAATAAGAAATTAATGCATACCATTGTTCCATAGACTTGTCTATAAAAATTTAAGTAACATAAATATGTATTGGTTAAAATAAAATTTTAAATGAACTAAGAAAAGTCAGTATTTAAAGCATTCCTAAACTACTGTATTAATACTACAGTAAAGTAAAATTATCTATGCAAATTTGTACACTTGCCTTTTTGAAGAAATTCTAAATAATTATAAACAAGAGCTCAGTAATTACCCAGATATATAAATATATATAATTATATATATATATATATGTGTGTATATATATATATATATAATTATATATATTTATATAATTCTGTACAGAAAGCAATGCCTAGAGATGATAAGTGGGGGGAAGGATGGTCTCCCAAATAATAGGCATATTGAAATTTCTTAATTCAAATATCATTTTATATTCATTAAGAATCAATATACTCATTGAAATAAATTGGGAAGCAATATGTAAGCACAGTGAAATTTCTTTAAAATTTATAAAGCAAATATCTACCTGAATTGATCAGAAAAATCTATTCAATAGACACAGGGAGCTTTTACTTTTCTTGGAGCCACACACATAAACTGTCAATATAAAATAAATGTAAACTAGACTTGTAAGATATATTGCATGACAGAACCATTTCCTGTACACGTGTGATAGGAAAAGTAAACATGCATTGTTGACTTGCTGCTTCTTTTGCCTCTGGGTTTGTAACTACTTACTGGGTTTATTTATTTATCGGGTAGTCAGAAAAATTACTTATTGGAATTAATGAGTTTGTTCTTGATTAGTAACATACATCTTGTCATTTTTTGTTCCTGAAGTTTACAACTGGAAAATAAATAGTAAATTTTCTTTTCTCTGACACACTCTCTCCTAATAGTTTTTAAAATACAAAGTATTTTTGCTAAACATATGCATCTTCTTTCAGCCTCCAACAGAATGAATATAAAACATTCATGACAGTTTGTTAATTTACACTCTTTGCACTGTGTGGATAGCTGATATTAATATGATGAATTTCTAAACAGATGCTTCCACTGAAATTACTCTAAATGTTTCCATAACCTTTGTAAACTCAAAATTGGAAATACAATGTTTATAAAGCTATGCCATGGCATATTTTATATCAGAATAAACCAGATAGAAAAAATTATCACTGTAAATCAGCTTATTAGCTTTGCTACATGATTTTAGAGTTTTAGACAATTTCTGTGATCTTTTCTATATTTTGAAATCATCAATGAAATTATGCAAGTTGTCTTGAGTGTATAAGCATCACATCCTACATTCTCTAACTGTAGCTTTCAATGTAAATTAAGCAAAAAAGAAGAAATAATTTTTGAAGCATTTGGAGATCATAGTCATATGGAGAGTGTCTAGAAACAAAGAGAGTCTTTTACGTGGATGCATAAAATCATGTACAGTGGTCTATTTATATCAACCAAATAAAAATTCATTTTTATATTGGGATTTGGGAAAATACTGGGAAGAGATCAGGGTGATGGAATCCAATCCTTTATATATTGCTTACTTTATAGCAAAGTATCTGCAAGAGTATAATACCAACTTTCTCCCATTTTTTCATAAAGAAAATGATAAAATTGAGATCCATTCTAACAATGAAATCAAATTGTTTGCTATCTTTGATTATAAATATTTGCTCAGAAAATGCAGGTTATGTGTATTACAGGTGAAACATTTAAAAATATAAATTTGGAAGAGGTGGCCTTAAATACTCCTGGAACTGATTTCAAGGATGTTGGTGTCCTTGAATAACTCTGATAGATAAATCTGCTGAAGGTTACCAGGGAATTTCTCCATCAGAACATAGAGAGAATCTTCAAGAAATAAGAGGATACTTTCAAAAAGTTCATGGAAAAATGGAATTTAAAGATAATATGAATCTTTCCCTGAACTTTTTGAAGTATTCTCAAATATTTATAAGGAAAGGAGATGAATATTCCTAATATGACGGCAGTGAATATTTTGGGGATTTATTGTAGATCATCATAAACATGTTTCATACAGCCTCACAATTTTAAGGCAGTATAGATAGATTGGAAACTAAGCATGTGTCACAGAAGCCTCCATTTGGAAGCTTTTAATTTCTGGTGATTTCCTCCTATATTTAATTTTCCACTATTCCAAAATAAAAGTACATAGCCTTTTGAAGTGATATTATAGGGATCTAATGGTCAGAGCATCCTTCACACCACTGGAATGCACATGAAAGAACCATGTCATCCCTTTGTTTAGGGCTAACCAAAGAGTTCCTGATGGGACAAGGGAAAAACTATTCTTTGATGTGGCTGGAGTGACAGAAATGGGCAAACTCTGCTGTGTAGCAAGTTTCAAGTGGAAATTCCAGGAAGCCAGATCATCAAAATTTCTCCATTTATAGGCAGGAGCTGTTCTATAAAGGAAGTTGAGAGAGGGTGAGAGAGTCAAAGTCAAAGATTGTAAGGAACATTGATAAGTAAAAATATCATGAGCTGTGGAGTATACTAACATTTATAAAGCAAATGTATTTCACAGAACCTAGTTTCCAAAGCCCTGTAGCTTCAGGTATAACCTAACTTTTTAAAAATATATATGGAAATGTTAAGCTTGCAAAAGACAGGAAACTTTCCCCATGTTACAGTCTCTGCCATGGGTAAAGAAATGTAACACAAAAAAATTGCTGGCTCAAGGACAGATGCCCTTGGATCAGGTTAACCTAAAGTTGCTTTATTGTTATGCAAAAATACTGAGGAAACTGCTGTAGGAAAAGACAGTATTTGCTAAGCACAAACTTTCATTGGTGGATCGATTTAACCTTTTGCTAATTGCATTATGGAACGTCACTTTGTTATTTCACTGATGTTACCAGCTTCTATTGTTAAACTATACTTAGCTGTAACTCCACCTATGTTATTTTTCTGTAACTTTCTGGCCTGGAGAATAAATACTGAGACAGAACCCCAGTCCAGTGTTAATTTCCTGAGGAGGAAGCCTCTCTCTTGAGGGTTCCAGGAAATTAACTCCTTTGGGGTTTCTCACTACTCAGAAGAAATGGGCTTTGAGTAATCCTTTGTGTCTCTGTCATCCAGGGGAAGAGAGGTAACAAAGGGAGTGCAACAATGAGCACCTGTATTGTGTAGACCTTTGAATGTAACCACACACTATCATGGAAAATAGAGAAGAAAGGAGCTCAGTTTATCTGTCATTTTATTAACAAGAGACTATTTTTTGTCATTTTCTTGTTTTACCAGCATAATATAATTGATATTCATGTTGAGGACTTAGAATTATTGTAACATCATGAAGTGTTTTGTTTTTTTTTTCTTTGCATAATCAAAGAGGTATTAACTTATGCTTAGCATCATTCTACTGCTAGGTAATTGATTTCTATTGTTTTTCAGATATTAATTAACAAATGCATATTATTATCACTTGTTACTCAGAGTTTTTGTTTAAGATGATTACAGTATATCATAATTATGTGTTGTTTATTATCAGGTTTTGTAAACAGGAGTTTGAACATAAAATCTGCCCACATTATGTAAATCATACTAAACATAATTATCATTGTAGAAAAAGAGTCAATCAATTTGGTGAAAATCAGTTAAGAAAGCAATTAGTTTTAATTGTCTATTTAACAAGCCCAATATTTTAAATTGTTTGCATAATGTAGACTTACAATTAAATATTTCATACTGTGTTAAGAAACAGAAGCTTATGTGTTTGAATTTCCTTACCTTCACTTCTTTGGTAAATATTTCCAATTTTTCTATTTCCTCTTCTACATATGTATATTGGTATAAACCTTTCCATTTTATGGTGAAAATTAAATAAAAAGATACATATAATGTTTGAATACAAAGTACATGTTTAAAACATTTTTTCCTTCTCTCTCTTTATCCCTAAACATCCATTTAGACACAACGTGTACCCATAAAATATGTGCTGCCATTGTCAGTGACATATTTTTTAAAGAAAATTTTCCCTTCATTTTTTTTTGCATATACTTACATCATATATCTCATTACATTTCCTACTTTCATAACCACAATAATTAACAACGATAACTGTGAAGTTAATTAATGTTGCCAAAGAAATGCCATTGTAATTACAAAGCATTAGTGATTTCTAACTTTCTGAAGAATTGCCTTAAATGTAGTGGGCATTACCAGTATAATATGTAGATCAGTAAGATAAGACACACAACCATTTTCATAATTAAAAGTTACTATTTTCTTGTAGTCATTTTCTTCCCCTTTCTTGTTTGCTTCAAATTCCATGAAACCTGGGAATCAATTCTAACTATATGAATAATTTATGAAAATTTGTTTGGTTATGATGTCTCATATCAGAAAGATTATATAAACATTTTACATGATTATT
Source organism: Galeopterus variegatus (assembly GCF_000696425.1). Classification (NCBI taxonomy): domain Eukaryota; kingdom Metazoa; phylum Chordata; class Mammalia; order Dermoptera; family Cynocephalidae; genus Galeopterus; species Galeopterus variegatus. Next base: position 5,629 of record NW_007733265.1, read on the forward strand.
TTAAAAAACCTTCAAAATTCAAAATCCTCAATCAGAGAAAACTAATTTATTCTATAAATCAATTCAGTTTATCTAAAAGTGCATATATGTTTACTGTGTATGAAACACTAATAAATGTTAGGTCAGAAAGTCATTTTCTAAAACTGTGCATAAGTTTGAATTCTATTCATATCAAGCTGAGGTGACTCTCCCATTCATACAACAAATCCAAGGCCAAATACCATGTCCTCTTTGGTATTTTCTTAGTGTTCAACTTAGAGTTAATCAAATTTTCTATACAATTCTAACATATATTAGTTTTATATCCCAAATTTAAAAAAATTATTTTGAGGCCTGACTTCTAATATTGCATTCCAAAATAATTACATTCAGATGGTTGTACTTTCAGTAATTTCCAAGTACCACCTGTGAGATCAACCATTCTGCGTGTACCAGGACTCAATTCTGTAAATAGATAAATAAACAATAACATAAACAAAAAAATAACTAACTACCTAAAGTTACTGGAGAGTAATCCAGAGCAGGCAGAAATTGAAGGATAGTCTACACTTAGAAAAACTGAATAGCATTAGATAATTTTCCTATTTATTGCCTGATAGAAAACCTGCAATCTTACTGAATTGAAGACTTAAAACAAGCTTTACCCATATTTGTGCTTGTGTCCCTCCAAAAGGCACATGTTGAAGCCCGAATCCCTAGCACAATGGTAATTGGTTGTTGGACCTTTGGGAGAATATTAGGTTTAGAATGAGGTCATGTGAATGGAGCCCCGTGATTAGATTCCTGCCCTTAAAAGAAGAGAAGAGAGACAGGAGCTCTCTATAGCCATGTGAGGACACAGTAAAAAAGCAGGTGTCTGCAAACCAAGCAGAGAGCCCTCATAAGACACAGAATCTGCTGGCACTTTGGTCATGGACTTACCAGCCTCCTGAATTATAACAAATAAATATCTGCTTTTTAAAAAATTATTGATTATGAATATTAATGGGGTAAAAATCTGACCATCACCACTCGTCTCCAGGATGTGATTGCCAGATCAATACTAGCAGCATGCCCATTTCCACATATTGCGATTATACTTTGTGATCCCCACCCAATTAGTTCCCAACCTCCCTTCCCATCTGCCTTTCCCCTCCTCCACTTTGTATCTCTAGGTATGCTCTTTCCCTCTGCAAGTCCACTGCACCACTGTGATCTTTCTTTCCTTCCTTCTTTCTCTCTTAGCTCCCAATTATGAATAAGGAGTGCAGTATTTTTCCATCTGTGCTTTGCTTATTTCACTCAACATAAGTTTCTCCAAGCTCATCTGCGTTGTGTATGGCAGAATTTCATTCATTTTTTATGGCAGAGTAGTATTCCATGGTGTATATATACACCACATTTTCCTTATCCAATCAACCGCCAATGGACATTTAGGTTGGTTCCATATCTTGGCTATTGTGAACAGAGCTGCAATGAACATGGGAGTGCAGGTATCCCTTCGACGTGATGATTTCCATTCCTTCGGATGTATACTCAGAAGTGGGATTGCTGGATAGTATGGTAGATCTGTCTGTAATTATTTGAGAAACCTTCATACTGTTTTTGATAGTGGTTTTACTAATTTACACCCCCACCAACAGTGTAGGAGCGTTCCCTTCTCTCCACACCCCCACCTGCATTCATTATTCTCCATCTGTTTGTTTACAGCCAGTCTAACTGAGGTGATATCTCAATGTGGTTTTAATTTGCATTTCCCTAATGACTAGTGATGTTGAGCATTTTTTCATGTAACTGTTGGCCATTTGTATGTCTTCCTTTGAAAAATGTCTATTCAGCTCTTTTGCCCATTTTTTATTTAGTCTATTTGTATTTTTTATTGTGGAATTGCTTGAGTTTCTTGTATATTCTGGATATTAATACCTTGTCAGATGTATAATTTGCAAAAATTTTCTCTCACTCTGTACGTTGTCATTTCACTTTGTTAATTGTTTCTTTTGCTGTGCAAAAGCTTTTTATTTTGCTTTCTAAGCCATTCAAACTATAATAAATGGCTGTTGGGTAAGCCACCCTGTCTGATGTTTTGTTAAAGCAGCCAGAGCGTATTAACATACCCACCATTGATTTTGCGTTATTTCAAATATAAACAAGTGAATAAAAGTCTAATAGCAATTTTTTTGAAAATAATTTTATCTTTCAAATCTCTTGAAAAGTATCTCAGGAACTCCTGGGAGTCCAGTTGAAAATATGTGGATAACTGAAATACAAAGCAAGTAGTTAATTATGTAACCTAAGTTATTATACAAACAAGTAAATGTAACATTCACATGTGTTCATTGTATATTTGGTGATATTTTGAAGGGATGATTTAAAAGCTAGTATCCTTACTTCAAAGACTGACACATAGCCTTTTGCATTTCCATGTGTAGAAGGAAAAAAAAAATCAGTTTTTACTCTAAGCAATGTAGTTATCATCATTAAAACTGAAGGGCTCTTTTTGCCAATGAAATATTGCTTTTCACTTACTGAAATCCACATTTATTTTTACTGACTGCCATGAAGGTTAGAGTTGAAATATATCTTTGCAGTGTACCTAACATGTGATGAAAAATGTGACATTATAAGAAAAAAAGTGAATGATGATAGCCACTCCTAAAAACTTGATCCCATAACTTACTTATTGGTGGCAGCATAGCCACCATAACCTGCTGACTGTTTCTAAAGTGTCAGGAGATGGTGTCAGAGGACATATGTTGTCCAACACACATAAAGATGATGGAACTGATCTACTGGATTAGTTACTCAGTATTAATGATGGATTTACACACATCCCTATCTAGATGCTTTTTTCCACTTACCCTTCCTCTACCCTTTTAACCACTGAATAATTTTTTGAAAAAGCTGTGAGAATGAAGAGTGTTGCATGTGGAAAATGACTATAGATATCTGACTAAAAGAAGACATCTATATATCATCTTGTTTTTCTTCACTAATTATTTAGTGGTTATGGACTACACAAGGATAATTTAAGTAAATGATATATCCGGTTCTACATACAATAATTTTATGTGTCTGTCTATTTATCAGTGTATCTCACTCTGTATAAATATAGATAGATATAGATACTGGGTGAATAGATAATATGTCAATATTATGTAAATAATTATATGGTAGACTATTTTAATGACCACATAACTGTTGCAGTAGGTATTAGAGCAGAAAAATGAAACAACTTGCATAGAATTTATTGTGAATGGTATTACAGGATTGTGAGAGTACTTCAAAAAGTTCATGGAAATTTCAAAAGGAATGAACAGATCTATACTTGGTAGAGGTTGGGACAGGGGAGAGGGAAAGGGGTTAGGGAGTAATTGGGTAAGGAACACAAAGAATAGTTATGATTCATAAGGAGGAACATGCTAATAATATTGTTTTGATCATTACACTATACACAAATACTGATAGTCAACTCTGTGCCCCATAAATATATATAATCAATTATTTTTCAATACAAAAAATAAATTAAAAAATTTTTTAAAGTTTATGGAAAGATTTACATTATCTTTTAACTCTGTTTTTCCACAAGCTTTTTGAAGACCTCTCTATTTGACTTCTTGCCTGATTAAGAATATTTAGGAGTGGTTTCAGTTGAAATGGGAAGGAATAAAGGGCACATTCAACTATCAGGTTGACCCGTTTAGTCAATCTTAACACTTATTAAGAGTAGTAATCAGAAAACTTTTGTCTATAAATATCAGAAACTGCAAGAATGGAATATTTTAACTGATCAATGTATAGCATACACTCAAAATGGTTTCATAAACCTCCTGGATTAGGTGATCCTAAGTAAAAAACTAAGGTTCAAACAAGGAAAAACAAAACGAAACACGTATTGAGAATAGCCGGGTAAAAGATATCACATCTAGGTATTTCCCATATCCAGTAAATTCTATTAAAGGGGAATGAAGGTAGAGTGTGTCTGATTAGGGTAACCAGGAAATTTTGAGGAAATAAGATGTTCTTATTTGGGTCATTTAATCAGATTAGATATTAACAGTTAAATATTTTTTTTTAATGTGAGATAATGTGGAGAGTAAAAAGAAAAATGTTTAAACCCTGGAGCTAGTAAAGGAAAATATTTGTATAAACATTGCAAAATAGATATTTTGTAAGAGCAGGAAATTACATGTGAGAGATAATAGTAGAAAAGTAAATTGTACTCATATATTTGAATATTTGTACTCATATATTTGAATATTAGCAATCATAAATTTACAGCTTTAAAAAGGTATCTAAAAGGCAGAAGGGTTTTTTTGTTTGTTTGTTTATTTTGCAGTTTTTCTAAGGGAATACAATAAAAAAAGTTTTTTCAGAAAAATTAATCTGATGAGAAAGAAAAAAGAAGATGACAATTTGTGGCCCCTCAGAATCTGGAAAATCTTTTTCTGTAAAGGAACAGAAAGAAAATATTTTAGCATTTGTAGGCCACATATTGTCTCTGTCACTATTCTTTTTCTGCCCCCTGCTCTATAGCAACTACTAAAGAAATAAAGAAAAAGAGCTCATAAAATAATAATGGAGATAAAGTGGAATCATCAAATGAGTTTTATAAAAACAACTGTGGCTTCCATTCATTGTCCTATTATTATTTTTCCTGTTGGAGTTGTGCGTTGAATGAAGAAACTGAAATATTTCCTAATGATAATAGATAAAAAAAAGACATTTAACATATCAAATTTTATGAAAGTAAAATCCTTAATTTTTTATAAGAAATAAATTTGCTTCATTGTTCAATTAGAAGTATTCATAAGCCAAATTTATTGCCTGAATTTAATAAATATCTAAATTTAATATAAATATAAAAGATTAAATATAAAAGGAAATATAAAAGATTAAATTTCAACAAAAAATAATAATTCTTATTGAATTTTTATTGTCCCTCTAATAAGCACTTTAAATACTTTTAATTCTAGTAATTCTTCCAATATTTATAACCATTTAATAGTGATACTATTATTATTACCATTTGAATGATAAGGAACCTGAGGCAAAGCAAGTCAATCTTAATTTTAGCAGTTATGTTTTATGAGCCATTTCTTAGTTTTTATTTGAAGCATTTCTACATAGCCCATAGCACAGAATTTATTTACCTAATGTGATTATTAGAGAGCAAACATATATAATTAATAGCAAAAAATATTAGTTTAACATACTGATTTGAACAAGTTAAAATTATCAAACTGTACACAGCATATGTTGAATATATATTATGCTACTTGTTACAGGATTTTTTTCTATTAATAAGCTTTTCATTTACTGTAGCATCTGGCAGGTTTAGTGACAGCCTGGGGGCTACTATTTCAAATGGGATAGTGAAAAAAGGCCTCTAATGAGGTGGTATTTTAAATATGATGAATCCCTAAAAAGTCATTAAACTAGTGTTTATTAAAATCCCTGCTATATGTTATTGTTCTATGCAATAGACATATAGCCCTAAAAACAGGGGAGATCAGACTCCTGTTTCAAAGACTCTTGAAAAAAAAGAGACAGGGACAGAAAGAGAAGTTAACAAATATTTTACTTTTTAGATATTAAGAGTGATAAGCAAGTAAAGAAACATGAATGTGCTGATCTATGAAAAAAGATGTTTTTACATGTCTTTAATAAGCTGGGCACATTTGCTACATTTTTTTGCATTAGAGATAAAAGCCATAGTCATTTGAATCTAAGCTATTGTGATCAGGAAACAAAAGTACAAATAGCTAAAAATATTTAAACACGATAATTCTCTCAACAGAGATCTACCTTACACCTACTGTGTAACCTATGTTATCAAAAATGCTGGACAGAGGTGCCAGGAGTTGCAATTGCACACACAAACTATCTCCAGTAAAATCCATGAGTTTAATGACTCAACAAAGATTTTATTTTCAAGGAAAGAAGTATATGCCATAATTATGGTCATGGAACCACTTCTCAAAACAAAGATATGTATTTAAATCTTGCACTGATATTTTATTTCTATAAAATGAGAATCTTAGTTTGGGTGGACTCTGTCTCATTCAGACTAGGCAAGATTTCCCTGACTTCCAAATGGTAATACAAAACTTATAAAGTGCTTACAATAATCATAAGTATTTAATGGGGATAGGGAAGACACTGACATAAGCAAAAATGGCAAATATAATTATTCAGACTATCCTATTAGAATGAAATACCTATTAAATAAGCAATTTCGCATTAGTCCAATCAATTAAATTTAATTATAATAATAACTGTGAAGTACAGAATTGGTCTGAATTTGTCTTAAGGAAAAGAAATCCACTCTGGCTAACTTAATTCTTGAAAAGGGAATTAGCTTACAATATATATGAGGGGTCTTCAAAAAGTTCATGGAAAGATTTGTATTATGTTTTAATTCCATTTTCCATAAACTTTTTGAAATACCCTCATATTTATAACTTTTAAAAAAATTCGGAAAGAACGGAAAGTAAAGCAAGGGTTATTGGATCTAAGGGGAGCAATAGACCGCAACACAGTAATAGTGGATACTTTAACACATCACTATCAGCACTAGACAGATCATCTAGACAAAGAACCAGCAGAGAAATATTATATTTAAGCACCATTCTAGGCCAAATGGACTTGACATACTTACACAGAAGATTTCATCCAATGGTGACAGAATATACATTCCTCTCATCAGCACATGGATCATTCTCCATAAATTGTCTCAATAAATTTAGAAAGATTGAAATCATATCAAGTATATACTTCAGACCACAATGGAATAAAATTAGAAATTAACAACAAATAAAACTATGGAAACCATACAAATTCATTAAATTAAACAACATGCTCCTGAATGACCAGTTGGCCAAAGAGGAAATAAAGCTGGAAATGAAAAAATTCCTTGAAATGAGTGAATATACAAGTACAACTTACCAAAACCTATGGGACACAGCAAAAGCAGTACTATGACTGAAGTTTATTGCAATAAGTGCTTACATCAAAAGAATTGAAAGACTTCAAATAAACAACCTGATGTTAAATCTCAAAGAACTAGAAAAACAAGAGCAAACTAATCCCCAAACTAGTAAACAGAAAGAAATAATTAAGATCAGATCAGAACTAAATGAAATAGAGAACAGAAGAATGATACAAAAACTCAACAAAACAAAAAGTTGTGTTTTTTGACAGGATAAGCAAAATAGACAAGTCGTTGGCAAACTAAAGAAAAAAAAGAAGAGAAAAGACCCAAATAACAAAAAAAAAAAAAAAAAAAAAAAAAAAAAAAAAAAAAACAGTAATAAAAAAGGAAACATTACAATTGATACCACAGAAATACAAAGAATCATTAATGACTATATGCCAACAAATTCAAAAACCTGGCAAACCTAAATATCCACTTTTTATGAAGGACAGGAACGTGCCCAGCTGTAGAAATTTCAGTCAGGAACCCATGGATTATATGTTTTCAATGTTGATTTAGCCTTACCTTAATGTGGCATTGCAGTCAAACTTCAATTTACCAGATGCTAAAACATGATTGCCTTGATAGCAGGTAGTATTTGGTAAAAGGAGAGCACGTTTCAATGAACAGAATTTTTTGCGGAACCGTATAGAATGAAATGTGAAGATTCACCATAGAAAATATAACATTATTTAGCAAAATAAAGGGAAAGGAAGCCTACATGATTTTTTTTTTAATGTCCATAATATGGGGCTTATTGGTATCGGAGAAGTGAAGTACATTAACTTTCACCAAGACAATCAGCTCGTAGATAGTAATTTTCCAAGCTTCACTCTCTTTTCCTTTTTACAATGCATACAAGGCAAAAACTAGCATATAGACCTCAATTTAACATTTTACTTAGCATAAAATACTGGATAGATGGCTAAAATTTGGTGATTACTTATTCATGCTCCTGTGATTGCAAGGATGCATATTTATAGACACACACAAATCAGATTAATAGAAATATTTGATAATTCAACTTTTATAATTAAATGGGCTGTTCTGATTTTTCTGTAATTTTCTGGTACATAATTTCAAAGTGAAAGTCTCTACTATGTTTTTAGTACCATTATTCAACCAAAACTTTAAAAAATAACCTGAAAAATGAAAACTTCTTTGCTCAATGCTTCAGTTTTAAACACAAGGCATAAATTTAAAATTATAGCCTGAAACAGATGCTCAACATATGCCATGGATATAGAGATGATTTTCATTATTATCAATTAAGTGCTCACTGGCTGGATATAATAGGTATTTTAAGGAGAATGCCAGAAGCTGTAAATCTTAAAGCACAGTAAACAGGGCAAGATAAAAATTTAAGTTGTAATGTAGAATAACATGTTTTCTTCCTGTTTTCCTTACAATAAAAAATGGAGTTTTACTATTACAGCTTTATATGAAGATTATTAAAGTAAATTCTTAATTGCTCCAGAATATTTCAGCATTTTAATGTCAGAGAAATAAAATCTTTATATGTACCCAACTCTCAAACTTAGTTTTTTATATGTATATTCTTTTTACATTATATTATATATTATGTATATATTTATATTATATTATCTTTCCAAACATATTTCATTGGAAAACTACTTGTCTTATAAAATTATTTTTATCAACAATTCCCAATCATAAAAATAAACAGAATAATTGTACTGATAAAAATATGATTGGTAAAAATAAAATTTACATTATGCAAATATGTTTAAATATCCCCACAGGAATACAGAACAATGAAGATCCGAAAAGACCAGCCTATTACCAATGAAGAAAACTGGTTTATTTATCATAAATGGAAATGCTATTAGATAACTTTTTTATAAAATATGCATGCATCAGGCATTAGGATATGTTTTACATTCATTTTTTTCAATAAGAACACATTATTACTGTGAAACTTACATTATTAAAATTTGTAACACATTAAATAAGTAGTTATTTCTATCGAATTTATTTTACTCTGTGTCACAAATTTGTGGTAAAAGTTGATCACATAACTCTATGAACTTTTTCTATAGGAACCCATCAAATGGTATATGGAAAAAAAACTATACAGTAAAATTTGGGATGAAGTAAAAATTATCAATGAAGGTAAACAAATTTTTCACAGACAAAATACAAAATCTCAAAAGAAGACCTAACACTGTCTCTGACAGCTTTCTTGCTACTTAAACAGTTTTTGAAGTCCATCTCTAAAGGGAATTATAAAGAAAACACTTTGGGAGCCCTATATGATAGAAAGCAGTAGGTGGTAGAATGCACAGAAGAATAATAGTCTATTCTGATTAAGGGTTCAGTTAAAGCTTTCCAGGACAGTTGAGTTTAGAATGAGTTCTTTACTATTATAAGTAGGAGTTAACCAAATGATGGTCAATGGAGTGTGTACACATCAGGAAGAAGAAATCTCACGTGGGAAGGTCCAGAGGTAACAAAGCACATAGCTAGAATGTCTGTGCATATGGTGGTGAGAAAGACTGGAGATATGTGGGAGGAAGGGGGGTAGTAGATTTGAGGAAAGGTTAAGTTTAGATATGCAGATGGCTGTGAAATATTCAAGTAGAAAAATCCAGTGGAAAATTGAATAGAATAATCTGGAGAATTCTAGACTCATTTATAAAAATTTTTGAATCATTCAAAAAAATTCACTTGTTGGAAATCTACATAGTGTATTAAGAATTAAAAGACTGTTCTCTGACCCCATAGATGTTACAGTCTATTGGGTATGTACAAACAATAGATGTAGAGGAAATCTCAAAGAGCATGAGCAAAACACAGCTAAAGGATTAGCCCTCAGGATATTTAAGGCATTATCAAAGCAGTATGCATACATAAATGCGACTTTAAAAACATAACCAAAAAGGCGAATGGAAAATCCAAACTATAAATTAATGCAGCAAATTAGAAAAGTGAGACTTTTAATAAGACAGCATATAAGTTCTAATACTGCAGAAAGTTTATCAGTTAAATTTCATTTTTTTTGACTGAAGGTCATTTCAGGATGATAGGTGGAATGTACTTACTTGAGAAGTAAATTGCATGTGGGAATTAGAGTTTTTAAGTGGAAATAGAAATGTGGTTGAGTAGACAGAGAGAAATTTTGTTTTTGAATAGAATTTGAGAGAGATGGTGTAGAAATAAATGCATAAAGAGAGATTAAAAAAAAGTAGAGGTAAACCAGATTTTCACTGAGATAAGCATGTATAAGAATGTAGAAGTATGCAAATGGAAATACATTGACAGAAGACATGGAACTAAATAAAGGAATGTTTTGTCAGATGGCCTTTATTTTCACAGTGGAAAAAGACACAAAGAAATTTCTGAAAACAGTGGATGAAAGTATTTCATGTTATAAATTAAGTAAAAATTTAGAGTAATTACTTAGAAAACATGGAAAGAAATGACTACAGTATTATGGAAAGACTGCTGAGTATATAAAAGTTGGGTGACGTTTTAACTGAATTTGAAGAACATGGACATGTATTCTCTACATGGTATCTAGATTTTACTGTTGTTGTTTCTATCATCCTTTGGATTAATTATTTTAACCAATTTTCCTGCATTTGAATGATTTAATTTATCTAGAGTTAGTGTTTGGTAGAGTTAATTTGAAGTGGCAAAAAAAAAAAATGCTAAGAGAAATAAAAAAAAGTTACATAATGGAATCTTGGATGAATAGAGATGCTAAGGTTCTAATGTTTGAAGAATAAGTGAATAAAAGGGAAAAACAGAAGGCTGTGACCAGAAAACAGACCATACAGTAGCAAATTTTAGCCTGTGTGTATTTCCAGGTAATGAGAAAATCTAGTGTGTTACATTAGATGAGAATTACAGGTGAGAGGTCAATTCTTCATCTGTAAGTCAGAATAATATCACTGGTTTCATAAAATTATGGTAAAGATTGAATAATAAAGCAACACATGAAAATAGCTAAAAATAGTGACTAGCATATAGCATGTAGGCAGTAACTATTAAAATTTTTGATGATATCTAGTATTTTTATGGTCACTGTTACCATCTATTTGGTAATTGTTAGTCTTCTTGAGCATGTGGTTGCTACTGACAGCTCCAAGCCAAATATATAAAGGTTAGACCAACTGTGTAATATGAGACTGTTCAATCAGTCTTCTGGAAAGAAGAAAACAGTGGAAAAGAAATGTGCCTCTGAAAAACTTGCTCCTAGAAGGAGAGGATGGCCAGGTTGTACCTGTGTCAGCAGGAAAGCTACTGTTCTTCTGAGAATTCAGAGAAGGAATCATATGGTCAAAGAAGAGAATAAATGCACCATCATATAGTCTGTGCTTAACTTGTTCTAGTAAAACCTTTGTTATTATGAGAAAATTGAATGAATAAACTATGAAGGTATTTTTCTAAGAAAGGTGTATAGTTCCATTAAACAAAAGGCGTTTGGGAGTCATGCTTTCATTTAATATTTTGTAGAATTTATCTATTTAAAGTTCATTGATTGTCAGTACAACCTAATGCAACTGAGGCTTTTTTTTTTAATGAAACATCATCATGAGATATACTGACAATAATACCTAGTAAAAGAAATTTCTACCCCATGATCACTTTCTTTGACACAGAAAATATTACATGGAAATAAATATCTAAATAAATATTCAAAACAAGTAGTAAGACAAATCCATACTAGTTCTTGAAATGCAGACACACATTTAGGATATTTTTTAAATAGATTGGGGCTAGCTGGCTAGCTCAATTGGTTACAGCAAAACCATATAACACCAAGGTCAGGGGTTTAGTTCCTCCTTCCCGGCAGCTGTCAAAAATAAGTAAATGAAGTTAAATTAATTGATAGTTGGCTCAAATATCTCTGCCTCTGCATGGTCAATTTCTTTCATAATTTCTTTCTTATTCCATTGGCTTTAGCACTTTGTTTTTGTAAAATGTATGTATTATAGATTAACAATGAATTAAATCATTCACACAATATGGAAACATATGAATGATAATTCACCACCCTACATATTAGCCCCTCATTCCATGTCTTATATTTAAACAGTTTTATTAACATATGCTTAGTACACCATAAGATTCACCCATTATAGTCTATAATTCAACGGTTTTTAATATATTTACAGAATTGTGCAACCACCACTACAATCTAAATATAGAACATTTGATCACCCAACAAGAAACACTACTCATCAGCCATAACTCTCTACACCACAGCCGTATGCAATCACTAACTTATTTTCTGTTTTTATAGATTTGCCTGTTCCATATGTTTCTATAAATGGAATATTACAATATGTGGTCTTTTGTCCTGGCTTCTTTCACTTAGCATAATGTTTTCAAGGTTCACTCATGTCATAGCATGTTTTACCTCTTCATTTGCTTTATTGCTATATTCAATTGTTATGGATACATAACATTTTAGTTTATCCTCTTTTAAGCTGATGGACATTTAATTTATTTCCATTTTCTGACTATTATGAATAATGGACAAGTTTTTGAGTGAGCATGTTTTTAATTCCTCTTGAGTGTATACTTTAGGAGCAGAATTTTGGGTCATAGAGTAGCTCTGTATTTAACATTTTGAGGGACTTCCAGATTTCTTTCCAAAGTGTCTGACAATTTGAGATTTACCCAGCAATGTATGAGGGTTCTAATTACTCCACATGCTTGCCAACATTTTTATTGTCTGGCTTTTGGATTATAGCTACCTGATGAGTGTGCAATAGCATCTCAATTTGGTTTGGATTTGCTTTTTCTTAATAATTGTTTCTGTTGAACATCCTTTTATGTACTCATTGGCCCCTTATCCTAGGGTGCTTCAAAAAGTTCATGCAAAGATTCCATTTCTCTTCAAACTTTTTGAAGTTCTGTGTATATCTTATTTGGAGAAAAGTCTGTTTAGATCACTTGCTCATTTTGAATAAGATTAGTTGTCTTTTTATTATTTATAATAGTAAGAATTTTCTGTGTGTTCTGTATACAAGTCCTTTATCAGATAAATGATTTGCAGATATTCCAATTGCAAATATTTTCTTCTATTCTGTGATTTGTCTTTTTACTTTCTTCATAGTATTGTTTCCAGCACAGAGGTTTCTAATTTAAATGAATTGAGTTTATTTATTCTTTTCTTTTGTCACTTTTGCTTTCAGTGTTATATCTAAGAAATGATGGCCTGAAGAATTTGAAAAATATTTCCTGTTTTCTTCTGAGTTTCATAATTTTATCTCTTATATTTAAGTTTCTGATTCATTTTAAATTTATTTTTGTATATGGTGTGAGGTAGATGTTTAATTTTATTCTTTTACATTTAGATATATGGTTACTACAGTACCATTTGCCAAAAAGATTATTTTTACCCACTGAATTGTCTTGGCACCCTCATCAAAACTCAGTTGATCACTAATGTAAGGGTTTAAAATTTGATTATCAAATTATATTTTGTTGATTGATATGTATATCCATATGTCAGTTCCACACTGTCTTAATGCTACTTTGCAGAAAGTTCTGACATCAGAAGGTGTGAGTCTTCCAATTTTGTTCTTTTTCAAAATTTTTAATATTATTTTAGCTTTCTAAGAATTGGTCTATTTTATCTAAGTTATCTAATTTGTTGGTTTACATTTGTTCATAGTATTTTCTTACATGCCTTTTGTATTTCTAAGTCAGCAGTAATATTCTCTATTTTATTTCTGATTTTAATAATTTGAGTATTCCTTTTGTTTCAGTCCATTTCTGTTGCTTATAATGTGAATACCTGGAACTGTGTAATCTGTAAAGAAACAATATTTATTGCTTACAATTTCGGAGGCTGGGAAGCATGAAGTCCAGAGGACACATCTGGTGAGAGCCTTGTTCTTAGGGGGTGACAACAACACAGGGTGTAACATGGCAAATATGGCAGAAGCAGAGAGAGAGCTAACTCCTCGCTCCTTCTCCTTTTAAAGTCCTCAGAACAATGCCCATGACCACCATTGAACGATCAGTGTATTAACCCATTTACCTGGGCATGGGCCTCACAATCTAAACACCTCTTCAAAGTTCCACCTTTTAATTACCATAGTAAGATTTCCCATCTTTGTTGGGCATCTCTGGCAGCTGCATGGGACCCCAACAGGTTATTCCTTTCCCTAGAGGGTTGGGGTCAAAGGGATTGCCCTTTTCTCCCCCCCCCAGGATGCGGGGTGAAAAGAGATTCCAAAAGATAGGTAAGCACGCTGCTGCTCTCCCAGATAGGGAACAAACACACACACTTGCAGTGGGGATTCTGTCAGGCAGTTCTGTTTATTGTAATGCAAAAGATCATATTATATGCTTAGTAGGCGGGGACTTCCAAGCTTTGGCCAATCCTTGAAAAGGTCAGATGTGCACGTGCCTTGCCTCTCTATGCTTAGCCCTCCCCCTTAACTTCCCTTGGGCGCCACCTTTTATCCATTTAGGCCATCTGTTGCTTTTGCTTAGAAAAAGGGCACAGTCCCATAGTTCCCCCTTTTTGTTTTAATAGAAGCCTTGTGTGGTTGTGTCTGTCTTATGTTGTCCCCCCTTGTTAGGGGATCTTACCCATTGTTGACTATCCAGCCAAGCCGAGGCTAAAAGAACCTGTATTGGTCTTGTGCGGTTGTGCCTGTCTTAGGTTGTCCCCCCCGTGGGGGATCTTTCCCGTCATTGACTATCCAACCAAGCTGAGACCAAACAGGAGATTACACCTTGGTGTTAATTTTTTGAAAGGCCAAATTGACCCACAGGTCTTGGGGGTGTTGTTCATTAGCTACCTTTTCGACCACCTGAATGAGCATGATGAGGGACCCTAGGTTACGCCTTACAAGGGCCATTAGCTGACCCCACATGCATGGAGAGCCTGTTAAGGTGGATATTAGAGTGGTGAGCAAAGGGGAAGTTCTAAACCAGCCTTTAAACCAGCTGGAATTGGCCTCTCTTTCCCTCCTACGTTTTTCTAATCCTTCTCTTAATTTAGCTAAAGAATCTTTAACAACACCTGGAATGGTCTGTGTAAAAACAACATTCTTCTTTGAGGGCTGCACATAATCCTCCTTGTTGCAGAAACAGCAAGTCCAAGCCCCTTCTGCTCATGTTTGGTTAGCCGGAGTGTGTGGAGAAGAGGGTGGACCTGCTTCACCAATCATGGAGAAGACCCCTAGCAGAAGATAAGCTTGCTTCACTGTGGACTCTCCCAGAAAACATAAGCAAGGTTTTCCTCAGGGTCGTTATTGCCCTGGGCAGTGGGTGAGAACTTGAGAATTCTGGCTGGCACCCATATAGGGTTGGGCTCGTTGAAAGGAAAAATACATCCAAATATTCTGCCCATAGTTAAGAGCGGGTCAGGGCCTCTCCATTGTCTTGAAAGGGGATCTTTCCATTGCACCTGAATGGCAGGACGTGGGGACTGGGTTGACCAGTGTTTTTGGAAAGCAGTTATTGGCTCATGTTTTGGAAAATTTAAAATATTTAAGGTAAATAATGCCATTCCTAACTGTTGGTGGGGGCTAATAATTCCCCCTTTTTGTTTTAAAAGTTGGTTCTTTAGATTCTGATGGTGATGTTCTATTATGGCTTGTCCCTGAGGCTTGTAAGGGATGCCAGTGGAGTGGCGTATGTTCCAAGTGGATAAAAAATCTTGGAAGGCTTTGCTAACAAAGCAAGGGCCATTATCTGTTTTAAGTTGACTGGGGAGGCCGAGTGTGGCAAAACATTGTAGTAAATGACTTTGTGCATGTTTAGCCTTTTCCCCAGTGTGGGCTGTAGCCCAACAGGCATGAGAATAAGTGTCAATAGAAAAGCTGTCTAATAGACAGCAGCAATTGAAATATGTAATTTTGGCAAAAAGAAGGACTATTGGCCATTCCTTGGGGCAATACCACTCATTCATAGCATTTATCGGGCCCTTGGAAGTTGGTAGGTGGGACCGAAAAGGCGAATCTTTCACAATCAAGTGGATGGAGAGGGATGGAAAAAAAGCAGTCCTTGAGATCATGAGATGCAAGTGGCTGGGGATGGCAGGGGCCCAAGGTAGGCCCCACAAAGGAGTCCCCATAATAATCATCCTTTTGTTTATCTCTCTATGATCTTGGAGCATTCTCCATTTTCCTGAAGCCTTTTTTATTACAAAAACGAGCGTATTCCAAGGGCTGACAGAGGGTCGAATGTGTCCCAACCTAAGTTGTTCTTGGATAATATCTCTTAAAGCCTGTAGTTTGTGAGAAGGGAGTCGCCACTGCTCCACCCATATTGGAGGTCCATCTCCCCATTTAATCTGGGGGACCAGGGGAGCAGTGGCCTCTAGAATTGGGGGTGAACCCTGATTCTGGGGAAGGGTTGTTGAGCTTGCATTTTGTAATTAGGGTGACAGCAGGTGTTGAACTGTTGTTGGTATTCTTCCTTATCTAAAAGCTCATCATAAAAGCCCTTATGATCGGTGGTGATGTAAGCATCTGCCTGGCCAAGGACGTCTTGTCCTAAAAGATTAGCATTAAGTCTGGAAGCAATGAGGGGCTTCACCTCCCCAGTGGTGCCATCTGCATCTCTCCATTTTAACCATCTTTTTGTTTCAAAGGATGGTGTTTCACCTCCTACCCTGAGGATTTGAGGCCCAGGGACAACATCCCAGCTAGGAGGCACTTCCTCTTGGTGGAGGACAGTTCAATCTGCCCCTGTATCAACTAAGCATTGGAACCTTTTACCCTCAATGGTGATGTCCATTTTTGGCCTTACTCCAGGGACTATAGGGACTGTCCAATTAGCCCTGGGCCCTTTTGGCTGGTTACTTTTATGATCCCCTTGGGGTGATGGGACTAGGGGTTGCCCTGGCTTAGTTTAAAGGATTGCCATCTTTGTCAAATTTGGACCTACAGTCCTTTTTCCAATGTAATCCTTTTTTACATCAGGGGCAAGGTGTGGAATGGGTTTTTTTGCCTTTAGCCTTGGGACATTGGCTTTTAAAATGACCTTGTCTTCTGCAACCAAAACATTGTCCCTTGAAGGGTGGGGAAGTATTGTTTCCCGAGGGGATCAGGGAGGTAATCGCCTTGAAGTCTTTGATTAAGTTTTGTGTCTGAGTCTGCAAGGCTGTGGATAAAGTCCTGGCTTGAAAATGTTGACTCCCTACCTCCTAGGAAATGATAACCCACTTCTCCATGGATCAGTCCCTTAAGCCTGTGCAAGCCAACTTATGATCAGTGGTCATTCCATCCCATACAAGCATCTTAGCAAACTGATCTCTGAATGGGCTGGGGGGAAATTTTCTTTGTATATTTTGCTCTATCCTAACAATAAAGGAAGGGAGGTCTCCATTGGGCCTCTGGGTTATTCCAGGAATTGGGGGCTCCATGGGGCCCTCTGTGAGCTGTGCCCAGGAAGCTAAGGCGGCAGCCCTGACTTGGTCTTGGTAAGGAGGCAGGATTGCCACCTGTTGGATTCCTGTACTATGCTGATCTGCAGTTCTGGCTGCTTGATTCCTTTCTGCTTGGGCATGGCACTCCTCCTTACAAAAAGCACAGAACTTAATAAACAAATTTGGGGGGAGGACTGCCTTACATAACATCTTCCAGTCCTGAGTGGTGCAGGGCTGATGGGCCAGTCCCTGAAGGATAGTTTCTGCCCATGGAGAATTAGGGCCATCATTGACAAGAGCCTTTTTTAGTTCTTTTAAATCCTGGGCTTCCCCAGGATACCAAGGGGCTGGTCTGTTGCCCCCCAGATTAACATTAACAGGGTAGGCTTTAAATGAAGGTTTTAGTTGATCTATGGAATTTCCCCATGTCCAAATGCACTCTGTACGCGGGGAGTCTGAGTCATCTTTAGTGCTGGGCTTAAAACATAGTTTAAAGGTGGGTACAATGGGATAAAAGCCTAAGGGTGGCTCGACTCCCTGGTGGACTTCCCTCTTCTGAGCCAGGGCCTGAATACGGTCCCAGGTATCATATGAGAACAAATCAGCCAAGAGCGCCCCAGGTGCTATAGATAGAACAGCCGCCCAGGTTGTGGCAGCAGTAGCGTCTGAAAGCTCTAACCCCAGGCTTCTTAACAAATACTTTAGAGCCTTAAGGGCTGGATCGCTGGGTTTCTCTTGAGAATTCCCTGTGGCCAAAAACTAAAAAGGAGAAGACAGAGAAAGAAACGAAAGTAAAAGGAAAGATACGACCTTGAGGCCATTGGTACTCACCCCAACAGCAGATTTCTCTTGAACGTTGTCCTTCTTTCTGAAGCTCCGCACTGTAGGTCAGGGCCTCTTCATCATCTGTCTTTCAGGATCGTGTGGCATTTTTGGCTGTCCCCGTGGAAAGGAAAAGGGGAAAGTGGTATGAGGCACCGTCCTCACACAGGGCACCAGCTGTTGGGCATCTCCGGCAGCCGCATAGGACCCCTACAGGTTTTTCCTTTCCCTAGAGGGTTGGGGCCAAAGGGATTGCCCTCCCCCCCCCAGGACGCAGGGCAAAAAGACATTGCAAGAGATGGGTGAGCACGCTGCTCTCCCAGATAGGGAACAAACACACACATGCAGTGGGGGTTCTGTCAGGCAGTTCCATTTATTGTGACACAAAAGTTCATACTTATGTGCTTAGCAGGCAGGGATTTCCAAGCTTAGGCCAAGCCTATTTCTAACTATAAAAATTTCCTCTTTATCTTAGTAATTTTTTTTTCTTTTAAAATTGATTTTTTTTTTTCTGACGTTAGTTAGGCATTACAATGTTTTGTGGATTCTCTTTGCATGATATTTCTTTTTCCATCATTTTCCTTTTAATCTATTTATATTTTTTAAATCTAAGGTGTATGTCTTGTAGATGACATGTAGCTAAAAGTCATTTTTATTTTTATATAGTCTGGCAATCTCTGCCTTTTTGGTTAAATTGTTTGAACTACTTATATTTAATGCTATTATTAATTTTCTTCTACATGTCCCATGCCTTTTCTGTTTTGCTATTTCAAATTTACTATTTTCTTTTCCATTAATTATTTTCCAAAGTAAAATTTTAATTTATGTAATTATTTTTTAAAAAATTTTGTTATTTCCTTAGTAATTGTTTTAGGATTTACAATATCTTTCTTAACCTAACAAAATGAGCTTCAGATTTTAATTTCTGTGAGATGTAGAAATGTTACTCTTATATTGCTTAATTCACTCTGACCCCTTTTTGTGAAATTATCATACATATTACAACTATAAATTTTACAAACCCAGTAATACATCATTATGATGATTACTTTATAGTATTTTGTATTTTATAAAAAAGCCAGAGAATAAAGGAGAACAAGTACATATTTATGATTTTTATTTTATCAGCCTTCCTGTTTATCATTTCTTGTTCTCTTTATTAATTTCTGTGGACTGGATTTAGCATCTGGAGACATTTCTTTTACCCCAAACACCCCTTGCTCCCACCTACCTTCTTTGTGCTGTTGTTGGCAAATGTATTATGGTTCTATGTGTTATAGGGCAAACAATATATCATAAATATTTCATTTCATACAATTGCTTTTAGAAACATTTAAAAGAAAAAGGAGAACAAATATGTGTTTATATTGTCCTTTATATTTACATAGCTCCCTTTACCAGTGGGAGCTGGTAATCTAAGTTTGCTAATTCACACTTTATGTGGATTAGATTTATTGTATAGGATTACTTGCTTTTAGCCTGTAGAATTCCTTTTAGCATTTCTTGTAATGCAAGTCTTCTAGCAACACATATTCTCAGCTTGTATTTATATGGGAGGATCTCTATTTTGCTTTCATTTGTGAATGCTGGCTTTGCTGCACATTAAATTATTATTTGACAGTTTTTTTGTTTGTTAGTTTTAAACACTTTGTATATGTTATCCCACTTCTTTCTGGTTTACTCTGATTCTAATTAGAAGTCAGCTGTTACTCTTATTGGGGTTGATTTATAAGTAATAAGTAATTTTGCTCTCGCTGCTTTCAAGATTTTCTGCTTTTCCTGGCTTACCTGACTTGAAGTTTATTAAGATTCCCAGATAATTAGATGTTTTTCTGTACATTTATAATGTTTCCAGCCATTATTGCTTCCAATATTTTTCTGTGTCTTTCTCTCTTTCCTTTTCTTCTTGTATTCCCATTACCCATTTTGGTGCACTTAATGGCATCCCACATTTCACTGAAACTTTGTTTATTTTTTATTATACTTTTTTTTCTGTCTGGCCTTTGGATTGTCTAATTTCTACTAATCTATCTTCAAGTTTGTTAATTCTTCTTTCTACCCGTTCAAATTTACTGTTGATCACCACTGATGAATTTTTTATTTGTTATTGTACTTTTAACCTCAGAATTTCCAATTGGTTTATTTTTATAATTTCCATCTTTTTATTTATATTCTCTATTTTATGTGACAATGTTATGATACCATCCTTTAATTATTTAATCATCATTTTCCTTAGTTCTTTGAACATATTTATAATGCTTACTTTGAAGTCTTTGTCTATTAAATCCAACATCTGGTCACTCTCACAAGCACTTTGTATGGCCTACTTTTCTGTGGTGTATGGATCGTACTTTTCTGTTCCTTTGAATAGAATGTTTCTGTATTGTTATTTTTGGAAACTGGGCTTTTACATAATAGATTGCAGCTACTCTTGGGTCGATTTCTCCTTCTAGGGTTTGCTATCATTACTTGCTTTTTGAATTGTTCAGTGACTGGCTGAGTTTTTTCAACTAAAATACACTCCCCACCTAGTGCAGTTTGAAACTTTTAATGTTGCTCCTCAGAGAGGTGCAGATTTGGGTATGCTCACAGTCACCCTGGAATAACAGTGACTCTGGCAGGTCTCTTGAGTTTCTTTTTTTCTGACCATATGTAAAGCTTCATTGATTTCCAAATAATATCTCTGTTTTTTAAAACAATACACTGAGACATAAATTGTTTCAAAGAGTAATTCAATTAAATTTAGGCTTATTTAAAAAGATAATTCCCTAAGTCAGTGTTTAAAATTATTTTTTTCTGACCCCAAGAGTGCTTTCCAATCTCTCTCTATCCCCATGTTTTTCTGGAAAATTACCCAGCTTACAGTTTAGTTTATATCAATAATGAAAGTATTGATCACTTTTCATTTCTTTTGCTACAACTTCTGCTGTTTTTTGAGCTCCCTTGGGTTCAATCTTTTCCACACTCTGTTACAAATCATAGTGTGGAAAAGACAAAATCCCTATCCCAGATCAGTTTATTCTGGTAAGGATTTGGAGCTTTCTGTTTTGTGTTCTGCTTCTCTGCTCTGGTCAAAGTTTCTGAGACATGGTGCCTTTTCAGGGGTGGGAAAATGGTGTTCTTCTAGCTGAGTGACACGCCCATTTTAGAAGCTGAGTATTTGGTGGGTAAGGGGAGGGAAACAGCAGCTCCATATCTCCTCAGTTTGTTTTTCCTAAAGTGAAACCCATCTCCACCTCTCAAGATAGGGCAAAGGGAATTGGGGCTCAAGAATCCTCAGCAATGCTGCACCCAAGTAGAGCCTCTTTTTCATGAATGAGGGCTGGGAAGAATAAGGGAGCCCCCAACTCTCAACCATAGTCACCAGAACTTAGATTTAGTAACAGATATCTGGGACAGAATAACAAATGTTGATGATCTTCCCCTGGGAAGATAGCCTTGTGACTGGGAACTCAGAAGAAAGAAAACGTGGTGTTCTTGGCTTTACCAGACTTATGTGGAGTCTTCATCTCATTAAAGTGGGAACAAAAAGAGAGGGCATGTGTCTTGATTCAAATACTGTAAACTCTCAAAGTTCTTACTGACTTCTAGTAGATTTTCTTGATAAATATCTCTTCATTTAGCATGTGATTTTAGGATTCATTCTAAATTATTTGATTTTTTAAAAAATTTCTGTTTCATGATTTCACCAGTTTCACTGGGGAGTGAGTCTGCAAAACTCCTTAAGTTGTCTGCAAAAAGTCTTCAAGTGAGTTTATTATTGAGAGTGAATTTTCCACTCTTGCTGAACTTATTTATTATTTCTAATATTTTTTATTCTTTAGCATTTTGTATGTGTGTGTGTATATATATATCTATATGTATACATATATATGTAATATCTATATATGTTATTATGTCATCTGGTAATATCCAGTCTAAATGTTTTCTTCCCCTCCTCTTCTATTTTTCCCTGGTGAGAACCTCCAGAGCATTTTGAATAGAAGTGGAAAAGGTGAACTTCCTTGTCTTGTTTCTGAACTTAGGGGAAGAGCATCCAATCGTTCACCATTAAGAGTGATATTAATTGTGGGTTTTTTGTGACACTATTCATCAGGTTGAAAATATTTTTCCCACTTCCCACTCCATTTTCTTTTGTTACTATGGATAGGATGTTAAATTTTGTCAAATGCTTTTTCTGTGTCTCAAAATATTGACATAATTTATGTTCTTTTTTTCTATTAACATGGTGCATTACATATGTTGATTTTATATGTTAAATCATCTTTACATCCCTGAGATAAATTCCACTCAATAATGAAACATAATGTTTTATATATTTTGCTGTTTTTACTTTGTTAGTATATTGTTGAAAATTTTTTCACCTATGTTCACAAGGGATATCGGTCTGCAGTTTTACTTTCTAATGATATATTTATCTGGTTTTGATATCAGTGTAATGAATATATTTGGGAAGTATGATAGATAATATTTTATTAAAATTATGAAATACTTAAAGATACAAAACATAAAAAATGATGCAATGATACCTTTATGCTCATTATAACATTCTAATAAATGCTAGCCTTTTGTCTTATTTGGTACACATTGCTTTCTTTTTAAAGAATTGTGGGTTACAAATAAAATCTCACTACTGTCTCTCAAAATTAGCCCCCATCACAAATATCATTATATTTGCCACAAATGGTTTTGTACTTTTCCTTCAGTAAGCATCTATAACATGTTAGATATCAAAATGGTCTATTTTACTGTTTGCCAAGCTTTTTGAAAATTGCTTAAATTTTCTTTTATTATGTTGATTCTTCTTTTTTATCCTTTAAAAGATTAGAAGATATACATTCTACTCTACTCTTTTAGTGACTAATTTTGTTTTTTATGTATATGCTTGTCTTAAGAAAGTCTTAACTGAATCAATATTTCTCTTGACTTCCTGAGCAAGAAATTATGCCATTTATAATTAGATTACTCTTCCTTGGCTAGCATTTTGATGACATTTAAAAAATTTTGTCCTGCTGTTTTATCTGTTAATTGTGTTAATTTCACTGAATGTATTTTATATTTGTACAAGTTTTATTTTCATCTCTAAAATGTTACTCTTCTTTTTCTATTGGTACATATTTTTCTTGAGTTTTTGATTAAGCAGAAATATAAACGTATCTTTTACATTGTAATTCTATTTCCCAGGTATTTTTAATATATTTTAGCTGTTTGCTGTAATTTGTCTTTTTTTTTTTTTTCATTTCAATTATGACATTATAATCAGGACAGGTTTTTATGTAAGAGAATCTTGAAGTTTGCCTGTGAAACTGCCTTTCAGATTAATTTTGTATTAGTTTCTCCTAGACACCTGAGATATACCATATGACTTAGATCAATTTTTAATATAATTTTCAAACTTGAGGGTTCCCTGAATAGTTGAGTAGTATAAATTTGAATTCCAAATTTGCATGGATCCTAAATCTATGGTTTCAAATTCTCAGGGGAGAAATTTTTTCTTTCTTCCAGACCTCATACATAATCAAACAGGTTTTCCTATTATATCTCCCTTTGCTGCTAGGTCTCTTTAAAACTTTACTCTGCCATTACCCTGAGAATACCAACTTTTTTGCAGAAATGCTTGTTTCACTCTCCTACTTCATAATTATCTAAGGCCTTGACTCTTATGTTTATAGAGGGTAATAAAACTCTTGCCACTATATTGCATCTCTTATCCAAACCCTACTTCAGTCCAACTCCTACTAGAAAGTAACCACTCATGTATATATCCCTCTGAGATATCTTTTTTTTTTTTTTTTTTTTTTTTTTTTCAATTTTT
>NW_007733265.1:29630-65338 GCF_000696425.1 Galeopterus variegatus
GATATCTTTTTTTTTTTTTTTTTTTTTTTTTTTGCAATTTTATCTGTATAGTGAGTGTCTATGACCCTTTTTTCTTTTTTGGGCAATCAACTAAGAATTATTTATTTTTCACTTTCTTTTATGTAGAATTCCTGTTATTTCAGTGAAAAAAATAGCTTAATATTTCTTAGTCCACATCTTGTTAGAAAAGAAAAACTGTACTTATTTATTCATACATCTCTATTCATTGAGAAAGTCTTATGCTGTTATGTGGTATGGGGCAGGATTGTGCTCAATGGGCTCAGGTCATAGAGCTCTTGTGAAGGCTATAATATGCAGAAAATGGTGCCATGCATAAGACTGTGTTTGTGAACCAGGTGGTTGGTGGCAAGGCTCTAAGCGGTGATTGCAGCTAATTACTATATTGTCCTTTCCAATCAGATGTCATTTTAATAATTTTTATTTGGGTATTATTATTTTACATTGACAAATTAAATTTCTTTAATCTGTATGTGATAGATAAGAGCTGAGGAGTGAAAAATGTCAAAATAAACATCAATAAGTGTAAGGTTGGTTTGAGAAACCTACATTGAGAAAAATGAAAGATCTCAATGAAACAACCTAAATTTACACAGCAAGAAACAAGAAAGAAAAAAAAGTAAAAACTAAGAGCAAAGTAAGAAGTAAGAAAATAATAATAAGAGCAAAATCAGATAATAGAAACTAGAAAAACAATAGAAAATATAAAACAACTGAGTTGTTTTTTGAAAAGATTAACAAAATTAGGAAAAAAAGACAAATAAATAAAAGTATAAATGAAAAAGGAAACTTTACAACTGATATTACAGTTATACATTCTTAAGAGATGACTATGAACAATTTTGCACCAAATTGGATAATATAGAAGAAACAGAAGAATTTTTAGACACATACAACCTACCAAGAATGAATCATGAAAAAATAGGAAATTTCAAGAACAATAAAGAGTAAAGAGATTGAATCAAAACTCTCCCAACAGAATGCAGCCAAGGTCAGATGGATTCATTGGTGAAATTTACCAAACATGTAAAGAAAAAATTAATGCTAATACTTTTCAAAGTCTTCCCAAAAATTAAAGAGTAGAGGACACTTCAAGGTCAGCATTACCTTGATACCAAAATCAGACAAGGACAGTGCAAGGGAAAAAAAAATTACAAGGCAGGAACTCTGCTGAACATAGAAGCAAAAATCCTCAACAAAATACTAGCAAACTGAATTCAATACCATATTCAGAAGATTCTCCTCCATGATCAAGTGGAATTTATCCCTGGGATGCAAAGACGGATCAACACACACATCAATAAATGTGATACAACATAGTAACAAAATGAAAGACAAAAATCATATGATCATTCCAATAGACAGAGAGAAAGCATTTGAAAAAATTCAACAATCTTTCATAATAAAAATGCTCAATAAATTTGGTATAGAAGAAATTTACCTCAGTACAATGAGGGCAATATATATAGACCAGTCTACAGCTAATATCACACTCAATGGTAAAATAAATAAATAAATAAATAAAAGCTTTTCCTCTTAGAGCAGAAATCAGACAAGGATGCCTACTCTCACCACTTCTGCTCAGCATAGTACTAGAAGTACTAGCCAAAACAATTAGGCAAGTAAAAGAAATAAATGACATTCAAATTGAAAAGGAAGAAGATAAATTATCACTGTTTAAAGATGACATGTTTTTATACATATAGAAAACCCTAAAGACTCCATCAAAACACTATTAGAACTAATAAACAAATTCAGAAAAGTGGCAAGACACAAAATCAACATGCAAAAATTAGTAGCATTTCTATACACTAAAAATGAGCTATCCAAAAATAAAGAAAACATTTCAATTTTTAACAGTACAAAAAAAGTACTTAGGATACATTTATTCAAAGGAGTGAAAGATCTGTACACAGGTCCTGAAAAATATAAAACATTATCAAAAGAAATTAAAGTATACATAAGAAATGGAAGGACATTTAGTGTTCTTAAAGAATAAATGTTGAATGTCTGTACTACCCAACACAATCTACAGATTCAATACAATCTCTATCAAAATATTTCAATGAAATAAAAAAATGTAAATTGCATATGGAACCACAAAATCCCTGAGTAGCCAAATAAATATTGAGCAATAAGAAAAAAACTGGAAGCATCACACTTTCTGATTCCAAATTATATTACAAATCAATAGCAATCAAAACAGTATGGTACAGGTCTTAAAACTGACAAATAGACCAATGGAGCAGAATAGAGAGCCCATTAATAAACCCACAAAAATATGGACAACTAATTTTCTACTAGGATGCCAAGAATACACAATGTGGAAAAGATAGTGTCCTCAATAAATGGTTTCGGAAAAACTGGAAATTCACATGCAATAAAAAGAAAGTGGACCCCTGCATTATACCATATGAAAAAAAAAAATCAACTCAAAAAGGATTAAAGTCTTCAAAGGATTAAAGACCTGAAGCTGTAAAACTCTTAGAAAAAAATGTAAGGGTAAAGCTCCTTGACATTGATCTTGGCAATGATTTTTTTTCGATATACACCAAAAGCACAGGAAACAAAAGCAAAAATAGACAAATGGTATTTAACCAAACTAAAAAGCTCCTGCATGGCAAAAGAAACAATCAACAAAAATGAAAAGTTGACTTGCAAAATGGGAGAAAATATTGCAAACCATATATATAACAAGTTAGTATCCAAATTATGCAAGGAACACATACAACTCAATAGTAAGAAAACAAACTGATTTTTAAAATGGGCAGAAGAAATAAATTGACATTTCTTCAAAGAAAAAATACAAAGGGCCAACAGGTGTATAAAAAGGTTCTCAACATCCCTAATCATCAGGGAAGTAAAAATTAAAACTGCAATGAGATACTGCCTCATACCTATTAAGATGGTGACTATCAAGAAAAAATAAATGTTGACAAGAATATATATAAATGAGAAACTGTGCACACTGTTAGTGAAAATGTAAATTGGTAAAGCCACTATAAAAAACAATGTAAAGGATTTTTTTATAAAATTAAAAATAGAATTACCACATGATACAGCAATCCCACTTCTGAGTATATATTCAAAGGAAGTGAACCTAGGATCCCAAAATGATATCTACACTCCCTTGTTCACTGGAGTATTATTTGCAGTAGCCAAGATATGGAAACAACTTAAATCCCCATCGGTAAAAAAAATGGATAAAGAAAAAGCATTATACACATAATGGAATATTATTCAGCCTTAAAAAAGAAGGAAATCTTGCCATGTGTAACACAGATGGACCTGGAGTTCATTATGCTATTTGAAATAAGCCAGACACAGAAATATAAATATGGTATGATCACAATTACATGTGAAATATAAAATAGTCAAACTCATAGAAACAGTAGAATGATAGTTTCAGGGGATGGGGAGAAGGAAAAATAGGAAGGTGGTGGTAAAAATGTACAAAGTTCATTTCTTTTCTCTTGCACAATATTTTCAGTTATGCAAGATAAATAAGTTCTAAAGGTCTATTATACAACATAGTGCCTGTAACTAACAATACTGTATTGTATACTTAAAATTTGCTAAGAGAGTACATCTTATGTTAACTGTTCCTTACACACACACACACACACACACAATAATAATAATAATAATAATAGGGATGGGAGGAAACCTCTTATCATATGGAAATTAATAAGTGTCGGGCCTTAAAAACTAACGCCACCTTAAGTGACATTACAAGCGGCGCCATTATGGGCCCACAAGGGCGTATTAATGTGGCAGCCTAGGACGGCGACAGGAGGAAGTAGGGTGGGGGTGTCTGCGGGAACCTTGCCTAAGCCCTTATTGGCCAAATATGTGCTTCTGTGCTCATGAACACAATAGCTAGGCATTGAGACAGGATGCATGCCCTTGAAGCTGATTGGATTATGTTAAAAACTCCCCTCCCTATCTGCCTATAAAAGCAAGTGCTTGTGTGATAATAAATGGAACTACTTGACAGAACCCCCGCTGCGTCTGAGTGTCCTTTAATGGGGCTGTTTGGGGGACTGGCGGTGTGCTCACCTCTCTTCATGGCTCTCTTTCCCCGTCTCCTTCCAAAGGGGACAGGAGGGAAAGAGGAATCCCAAGCCATTTGCTCGCCCACCAGAAGGAACGAGGCTAGGGCTGTACGGGTCGGCCGGCGGCAGACCCGACAAATAAGCACTATATTTGGCATGGACATTTAAAATTCTACAGAATTATAAAACAGACCTGTTCAAAATATTACATAGTATCAGTATTTGTGGAGTTAAAAAAAACTGACTAGAGTGCATTTTATTTTATGACATTTGAAATACTAATTGCATCATTCAGAATTTTTTCAGCCTTAGTATATAAGCCATGGAAAAGTAAGCTTATCATTATCCTTTTTATGTATTTCTTTTTGTGATAATGCATTTATTTGAAATTATAATGGAAAATAGAAGAAATATATGAAAAAAAAAATCTGATGACCAGAATCTATCAGTTAATTTTTTAAGTAGCATATGAGGAAACAAAAATAGAGATTAAACATTAAAATGACTATAATCACTAATCATCAGGGAAATGTAAATCAAATCTGAAATGAGATATCATCTCACTTCAGTTAGAATGGCTAGTATCAGTTTAAAAGGCTAGTATCAAAAGGACAAAAACAGCAAATGCTGGTGAGGATGTGGAGAAAAGGGAACTCTTACACATTGCTTCTATGAATGTAAATTAGCACAGCCATTTTGGAAAACACTATGGAAGTTCATCAAAAAACTAAAAACAGAACTACTATATGATCCAGCTATCACTTGGTATTTATTCAAAGGAAAGGAAATCAGTATACCAGACACTTGGACCCTCTATTTACAATACCCAAAATATAAAATTAATCTAAGTGTCCACCAACAGATGAATGAATAAAGAAAACGTAGTATAGATACACAAGAAATGCTACTCAGCCATAAAGAAGAATGAAACCATGTCATTCTGTGCAACATGGATGAACCCAGAAGACATTATGTTGTCAAATAAGCCAGGTAAAGAGAAATGCCACATGTTCTCACTCATATGTGGGAGATAAATAAGAGAAACTATATAAGTAGAGAGCAGAATTGAAGTTACTAGAGGCTGAGAAGGAGAGTAGGTAGAGGTTGGCTAATGCATACAGAATTACAGCTAGATAGTAGGAATAAATTCTAGTGTTCTATAGTAGTGCTAGAGGTCTATAACTAGCATAATTTATTGCATATTTTCAAATGGCTGGAAGAGTTCAAATGTTCTCACCAAAAGAAATGATAAGTGTTTGTGGTGATGAATATTCTTATTACCCTGACTTGATCATCATACTGTGCATACATGCATTGAAATATTACTCTGTACCCCACAAATATGTACAATTATTATGTGTCAATTAAAAAATAAAATAAATAACAGCAAGATAGAGATATATGTTTAATCACATTTTCACTAAATTAATGCCTTAAATATATGAAATATTGCTTCAGACTTAACATACAGCATCAATTAAGATTTTTCCAAAAAACTTTGTTATTTGAAATCTTGTACCAAACACTACACTACAAAATAACAAGGATTTAAGTATTACCATTTCTTAGCAGCACAAACACATAACTACTCGTTTCAAAAGTTATATAGTAAAATGATTGCAGGAAATATCTGCCTGACAGGAAAAGTTGACTTTTTCTGATTAAGACAGAATTATTTAATTAAATAATCTTCTGACTCTGATAAACTAGAGATTTCCAACATTTAAATTGTAAGTAATTTTAATAATGCAATTTTTCCTCTCTTGTTTAACCATTATATTATTAGAAAAAGATTTATTTCTTGTCAGTGAAATGTGTTGTGAGAAAGTATAAATTTTAAAATTCACTTTTAATTAGGAAGTTTCAAAATATCAATTTTCAAAGTATAAATAAAATATACATAGGAACTATTATGCTCATTATATAAAAGTATAATCCTCAAAATTGTGAGGAGCAATATACACTACTGTAGATTTCCATTTAAATAAACTTATAAATATTGGATAGTCCTCAGGACTAAATTAGAGAAAGCAGATTGCTAGAATATAAAATAACTTTCAGTTCCATAACATGCATTAAATTTAAAATAAAAAACAAATTACATTGGCAACTTCTGTGGCGGATTCCAAAGTGAATCACGATTACTGTTCCTCAGAAGCTTTCAGTCCTGTAAAAGATGAAAGTCGTGTGGATTTTTAACAATTATACAGTAATTATCACCTATGAAGCTGTAGGCATATTATATATTCACAAGAAAAGGAACTTGTGACAAATTATTAAGTACACCTACCATATGGTATATATGCTATCACAACCCGAGAAGTCATAAAGAAGGATGAATTATGCTATGTCTATTTTCTGTGCATTATGAAATATTCTGCAAAATGAAAAAGAATAAAACATTATGAACTAGGATATAATATTGAGGGAAAAGACAGTACCATTTAGTGTGCCGCACTTTTTATTTTATGCAGATGCTTATCAGACTCTTGTCCACAACCATATTGTTAAATCTTCTTATCCGCAGCGACGCTCCCGCTGTGGGTTCAGATCCTATATAGGACTGGCCGGTGCACTCACTGGCTGAGCGTGGTGTGGGCGACACCACACCAAGGGTTGTGATCCCCTTACCAGTCACAAAAAGGACAAAAAAATAAAAATTAAATAAAAATTAAAAAATCTCCTTATTGCATGGTAAAATATTAATGAATTATTGGTGATGGTTGCCAATATCAATTACACAATCACATAAATTTAATAAAAACAATAATAATATTAATGATTGCCTCACATTTTGAAAAGGAAATGAGAAATTTTTTCAAAGCAAAGACATGAAAAGAAATCATAGTTTTAATATTACTTGTGACTAAATAAAAACATCTTTACACTTTTGTCTCAGATAATGCTTTCTCCTTTTAATTCTCATTGTCTTACTCTCAGTTATTACAAATGTTATTCATTAAAAACAAACCAAAAAAATCATTGCATATTTAACAAACATCTATTTCCTTTCTTAGTAGTAAAAACTCAAAATGTTGTAATCTAGCCAATCCATAGTGAATCAAACTTTACTCTGAATTAAAATTCCCTTAGTGGTAATAAATTCTATATAACCTTTTAAGATCGTTTCTTATATTTGGTACAATTGGTATTTAATGATAAACTTACAGTATCATCAAGCTAAATTATTAAGTTATTTTTATTTTGCTTTTGAATAATTAACATATTCCAAGTATATGATACATGTAATTCCTCTTTCTTTGTGATATTACTTAATATTAGGTATTATGAGACACTTGACATATCAAATGATTTAATTTACAACTTAAATTTTCTTATATATTTGTGTTTCTGGATTTTATTTTTTCCTTTCTTTCTTTGTGTGTTCATGCAGCTACTTATCAGAGTTCCTTAAATGTCTATGAATGTGGCATACAGCATAATAAAATTTGTTGACAACTCTTCTTTCGTTTTTTATTGGCTTTATAAAACTAAATGGTATTAAGTATGAACATTAAAATTATAATAAAATAGGGCCGACTCTGTGGCTCACTCGGGAGAGTGTGGCGCTGGGAGCGCAGCGGCGCTGGGAGCACCGAGGCCGCAGGTTCGGATCCTATATAGGGATGGCAGGTGCGCTCACTGGCTGAGTGCAGTGCAGGCAACACCAAGCCAAGGGTTACAATCCCCTTACTGGTCACAAAAAATATATATATATATATATATATATATATATATATATATATATTAAAATAGATTTTAAAATACTGGCAACATAAAAAGTCAATTAAGAGACTATAAAACTTGTTATTTAAAGAAATATTGAACAACTTAAAAGGCTTTATTAGAAATTTTCATTATATTTATAGAATTTCATAAACCAAGAAATGAAAGATTCAAGACTAAATCATCTTGAAATCAACCCAATATTAAAGGTTATGCTACTTTAAAAACAAATTACGAAGTGAATGGATGATTCTAAGAATCTAAACCAAAGATATAAGTAGCCATAAAGACTTTTTCTGGAATCATATCAATTTCACATATTTTGGCTTATATTTGATTATAATAGAAAATATGACATTGATATCCATTATTTTTGTGTCTTTTAAGTAATGAAGATACCACAATGATTTCAGTGGCAACCATATGGAGTTTGTGTGGGAAGGAAGGTACAGAATTAATAATGTAAAAAAGACTGCATTGGCATGGTTAAATTTCCAGTATCCTCAGTTCAATAGGGAGGGACTAAGTGGCTGGTATCATCACATACAAAAGTTTCTTGAACTTCTGGAACTTTATATTGAGAAATAAAGTTTATTATTTTTCATTTTTATCTTTTGATTCCATTTTCCACAAACTTTCTGAAGTCCCCTCGTGTGTGTGTGTGTGTGTGTGTTTGTGTGTGTGTGTGTGTACACGAGCATACTTCAAAAAAAATTTATGAAAAGATTCATATTATCTTTTAATTCTATTTTTCCACAAACTTCTTGAAGTACTGTCCTCTATATATATGTGTGTGTGTGTATGTATGTGTATATATATATGAATAGTTTTAGATTTACAGAAAAAATTGTGAGTCTATTACAGTGTTCTCATATACCTACTTGCAGTTTCTCCCATTATTAATGTAATAAATTAATATATTTGTCCCTGCTCATGAACTAATATTGATACATTTTTATTAACTAAAGTTCATCTTTACTTGTATTTCTTTTTTCTCATTCCAGGATCCTATTCAGTATAGTGCATTAAATTTAGTTGTCATATCTCCTTAGCCTCCTCTAGACTGTGACAGTTTCTCAAACTTTATTTGTTTTGAGTCACCTTGACAGTTTTGAGGAACACTGATCAGGTGTTTTATAAAATGTCCTTCAATTTCGGTTTGTCTGATTTCTTTTTCAGGGTTATACAGGGTTGTGAGTTTGGGGGAGGAAGGCAACAAAGATAAAGTTTCTTTCTCATCATATCATATCAAGGGTACATGCCTTGATCACCTGGATAAGATAGTGTTTGTCAGGTTTCTTAATTTTAAAGTGATTCTTTCCACCCCAACCCCTTGAAATACTGTAGTATGAAAAAAAAGTCACTCTACACAGTGCAAACTTAAAGGATGAGGAGTTATGTTCCACCCTCTTCAAGAAGAAATATCTGCATAAACTATTTGTAATTTTTCTTCATAGGAGGATTGTCTCTTCTCACTTATTCATTTATACAATCATTTATTTATATCAGTATGGACTCAGGGATTTTTATTTTGAACTGTTTTCTTATTTTGATATGTTATACTTTTTGAGGTTTCCCTATAGTTATTGAATATTCTCTTCTGTTTATTTTATCCTTTGTTTTATTTTTCCATTATATATTTTAAGTTGGAAAGTTCCTATTGATCTATTCTTAATTTTACTGATTATTTCTTTGGACATGTTGAGCCTACTAAAGAAACCATCAAAGGCAGTCTTTATTTTTATTTCAGTATTTCTTATTTCTAGCATTTCCTTTTGGGTCTTAGAGATTCCATCTCTCTGCTTACATAACCCATCTGTTCTTGCATGTAATCTACTTTTACCATTAAAGTACTTAACATAATTAATTATACTTAGTTATTTTAAATTATCTATCTGATAATTCCAACATCTGTGTCATATCTGAGTCTACTTCTGAGGATCGTTTTGTCTCTTCAGACTGTGTTTTTTCTTTCCATTGGCATACTTTGTCAATTTTGCTGAAAGCCAGGCATGTTGTACTGAGGGAAAGAAACTGAGGTAAAGAGGACTTTTAGTGTGAGGATTTATGATACTTTGGCTAGGAGTCAATCTATGTTTAGTGTTTGCTGCAGCTACAGGTAATAGAGACTTCAAGTTCCACTAGTGGCCTTGTTTTTGTCTCTCCTCTTGACTTTGGGAACTTCCTATATATTTTTTCATTGGAAAGAGTTTGTGTATTTCAGGTAAATTAAACAACATTCTACCTAATGACATATAGGTCCAAGAAGAAATTAAACAGGAAATAAAAAAATGTATTGAAACTAATGAAAATAGTGACACATCATACCAAATCCTGTGGGATACTGCAAAAACAGTGCTAAAGGGGGAAATTTATTGCAATATATACTTATTTCAGAAGAATGGAAAGATGGCAAGTAAACAACCTAAAACTTCAACTTAAAGAACTAGAAAAACAAGAACTATCCAAACCCAAATTTAGTAGATGGATAGAAATAATTAAGATCAGAGCAGAACTAAATGAAATAGAAACCCCCACCATGATACAAAAGATCAAGAAACAAAAAGTTGTTTTTTTGAGAAGATAAGTAAAATTGACAAGCTACTAGCTTAGCTAACTAAAAAAAGAAGAGAGAAGACACAAATAGCAAAAATTAGAAAAAAAAGGAGATATTACAACTGATACCTCAGAGATACAAGGAATAATTAGAGACTACTATAAACAACTATATGCCAACAAATTTGAAAATCTGGAGGAATTGGATAAATATCTGGACACACACAAACTACCAAGGCTGAACCAGAAAGACAAAGAAAATCTAAACAGACCAATAATAATCAAAGAGATTGAAGCTATTATCAGCAGACTCCCAAAAAAGAAAAGCCCAGGACTGGATGACTTCACTGCAGAATTCTACCAAGTCTTTAAAGAAGAATTAATACCAATTCTCTACAAACTATTCCAAAAAATTGAAACAGAGGCCATTCTCCCAATCTCATTCTATGAGGCATACATCATGCTGATATCAAAACCAGACAAAGATACAACAAAAAATGAAAACTAAAGGCCAATATTGCTGGTGAATATAGATGCAAAAATGCTCAATACAATATTAGCTAATAGAATACAGTGACACATACATAAAATTATACACCATGATCAAGGGGATTCATCCCAGGGAGGCAATGTTGGTTCTACATACGCAGGTCAATAAATGTGATGCAGCACATCAACAAAATTAAAGACAAAAACCATATGATCATCTCTATAGATGGTGAAAAGGCATTTGACAAAATTCAATATTTCTTTATGATAAACACTCTCTATAAATTAGGTATAGAGGGAAAGTATTGCATCACAATTAAAGCCATAAATTTTTCATTTTTAAGCCACTTTTTAAAAGCTGGAGTCTTGTTAGTGTGGTACCAGGATATAGGGGTGTTAAGTAAGAAAGTTCTGTAATCTTATCAAGTCTCAGTTTTTAGTGGGCCTGTGCCTGCAAGATTTGGCCTCACAGGTTTTCTGTTTCTTTTCCAGTGGTATAGCTTTTTTCCCTCTTGCCACATACTCCTGTCTCTGGCTGCAGAATTTCCAGTCTATTCACTTGAAGCCCTGTCCCCTGTTGGCTGTTTTATAGGTGAAACAGGAAGGATGGAGGGTGTTGGAGTGTGAAGAATTTTCTACCGCCTGCTGGGATAAGTTTGCACAGTTAGCTCTGGTGAAGCATTATCCCCTATTGAGCCCTGTTGAGTAGTTTTTCTGTTCTTTTAGTTTGTTTGTTTGTTCTTAATAGAGAATGTTCTAGCCCAGTTTCACAATGGTTAGTCTTCCCCTCCCTCTACCAGGACCACTGTCAGGCCTTAAAAACTAACGCCACCTTAAGTGACATTACAAGTGGCGCTATTATGGGCCCACAAGGGTGTATTAACGTGGCAGCCTAAGATGGCGCCAGGAGGAAGTAGGGTGGGAGTGTCCGCAGGAACTTTGTCTTAGCCCTTATTAGCCAAATACACGCTTCTGCTCTCGTGAACACTGAGTGATTGCAATAGCTAGGCATTGAGACAGGATGCATGCTCTCATAACCTTTAAGCTCATTGGAGGATGTAAAAACCTTCCTTCCCCATTTGCCTTTAAAAGGAAGTGCTTGTGTGATAATAAACAGAACTGCTTGACAGAACCCCCACCGCGTCTGAGTGTCCTTTAATGGGTTGGTTGGGGCCAGCGGCTGTGGTCACCTCTCTTCACAGCTCTCTTCCCCCATCTCCTCCCAACGGGGACTGGAGGGAAAGAGGAGTCTGGACAATCTGCCTGCCCACCAGAAGGGACACCAAGGCAGAGACTGATAGCAAGGCAAGGGCTATTTGGGTCAGCCGGTGGTGGACCCAACAGACCACAAGGGATCTTTCTCAGATTTGTGATTTGAGAACTTGTGGGAGTTTCTGTAAGTAAAGACATGAGTGCCACATGCCCCCAGCCCTTATGCCTGTAAGACTGTAACTCTAGGAGTTTCTCCTTCTCAGGCTAGTTGACACTCAGCTCCAGAAATTCAGCAAAATTACAAATTGTTTTTCACAGTTTCTGTTCCAGGTAAGCAGATGTGAGTTGCTGTGTCTCTCTGGAAGTACCTCGTTTCTTTAGATTTCACTATGGTAGTTTGCCCCCCAACCTCAGCTTTCTCATGGGTACCAGAAAAGTCATTGACTTTCAGTTTGCATAGCTTTTCTTCTTATGGTAAACTAAGGAGTGACAACTTTCGGGCTATTTACATGTTGGAACTGCAACCAGAAATTTTAAGCTTTTAATCCCAACTAAAATATTTACCTTGTTTTTCTTATTTTTATGATATTCTTTTTTCTGGGATAAGTAACTTGACTGCTATGCTTTAATTTCCTAATTTTAAAACAAAACAATATTATCTACTTCATAGAATTGTTAAAAGGATTAAATTAAATGACACACGTTAAGTGTTGATTACAATTTCTGGCATCTAGAAAATGTTTAATTAAAGAGAGTTATATTATTTTTTTCCATAAATGTCCTATCCATTTAAATATGTGGAGGGAAATATAGTGACCCTAGTCCCACAAGATTACATAGGCAATCTTTAAGCATTTAATATATATTCAACATATCACATTTCTGTCTACTTCTTAGAAACATGGGTAGGATTATTAGAACTGACATGGTAATTTTTCTGGACAGTTCCCCTAATGAACAAACTAATTCCAGAAGAAACAAAAAGATGTCTTTATTTTTCCTTTTTTAAAAATAAAGTATCTTTTATATGGTTGAAAACCCATGAAATTAGAAAATAAATCTGTTTCAAATTTTTTATACTTTAGGCATAGAATATTAGCCATATTTTTAAACAATTCCTCTATCACTAAAACGGCACTACAAGGCAGAGCTTTTTTCCTATTTATTCAGCAGATTATTCTTACTGCGCTAAAATAAAAAAAGTTTTGTTTTTTTACTTGATCATTTTATCTAGAGAACCACAGGTGCCATTTAATGAAATCTGTTATATCTGAACCTCCGATATTAAAAAGAAAATGTAAGGCATATACTTTCACCTTGAAATTAAAACATGCTAAGTACTTATTTGTTTCCTAAATACGAAAAAGTCTGAGATAGAAGATAATCATTGAAAAGAAAATTTGCAGAAGCTGTTAATAAATATAAGAATATATTTTATACATCTTCTCACCTGATTTGTGATTCATATAGTTAGTTGTAAGTGAAGCTATATGAAGAAACTGATGACATATAAGGAAGATGTAGTAATTAGCCCTAAACTTAGAGGACAGTATTGTATAGCTAAATGTTATTCAAATTATTCAGGCCTCCAAATCTTTTAATTTTCATAACACCTGTGATATGAACTGAGCTGTCTCCCCCAAATATGCATATATTGAAGTCCTCATCACCAACACTTCAGAATATGACTGTATTTGGAGAGGGGGGTCTTTAAAGAAGTGACTAAGATAATAAGATGTCACTGTTAGGTCTCTGGAACTGAAAACCAGACTTTTAGAAAGCCCCCACCTTTCGGTTTTGCTTCTCTAAGTTTCATTCCTGTAAGTTTCTATCTCCCTAAGTTTCTGTTCCCACCAGCAGTCTGAGCAGGCTGTACCTAGAGTGCAACATTGTAACTGCTTCCCACTGGCTAGCCCAAGGTTTCTGTCTCCCCAAGTCTCTGTTCCCCTGAACAGGCTGTATCCAGCTTCCTAGGCTCGGCCAGAGGCCAGTCTTAACCCTATAAAAGAAGACACCCAGGGCTGAGCCCGTGGCGCACTAGGGAGAGCGTGGCACTGGGAGTGCAGCAGCGCTCCCTCCATGGGTTCGGGTCCTATATAGGGATGGTCGGTGCGCTCACTAGCTGGGCAACGGTGCAGCCAGTCACAAGGAGGACAAAAAACAAACAAAAAAAAGAAGAGACCTGTTGGGTCTGCCACCAGCAGCCAACCTGTACAGTCCTAGCCTCGTTACTTTCAGTGCGCGAGCGAACGGCCCGGGATTCCTCTTTCCCTCCAGTCCCCTTTTGAAGGAGACAGGGGAAGAGAGCCATGAAGAGAGGTGAGCACACCACCAGCCCCAAACCAGCCCAGTTAAAGGACACTCAGACGCGGTGGGGTTCTGTCAAAGCAGTTCCGTTTATTAACACACAAGCATTGGCTTTTAAAGGTAAATGGCAAAGGCAGGTTTTTTACATCCTCCAATCAGCTTAAGGGTTAAGGGCATGTATCCTGTCTCAGTACCTAGCTATTGCAATTACATAGTGTTCACAAGTGCGGCCAATAAGGGCTAAGGCAAGGTTCCCGCAGACACTCCCACCCTGCTTTCTCCCCGCGGCGCCGTTTTAGGCTGCCACGTTAATCCACTTGTAATGTCACTTTAAGGTGGTGTTAGCTTTATAAAGGCCCAACAGACACCCAACTGCCTCTCGGTGCTGACAGCTGACACCATTTTTCAGCTCAGCCCGGCAGGTCCGCTTGCCACTTTGCTCATAAAATCTTTTCTTCCTTTACCTGACTAGCATCTCCTTCCTCAGCGACCTTACATTTTGGTGCCTAAACCTGGGAGGAGGCTCTCCGACGAAGCTGGATTGCCCTCCCATCGCCCCCTCCTCCTTAGCCTCCTCCTTCACTCTTCGAGCCTAACCTAGACCGGCCCTGGGGAGAAGTGACCCTGATCATCCAGCACCCTCCCTGGACCCACTCGGGAGACTACAGCCAAGATGACCACAGCTGAACCTCTCAGGCAGGACTCCTTTGCCAGTTCTTTCTGGGGACTTTGATCCACCCTCTGACTCCTCCTCCTCCTGAACCTGCCGAGAAGGGCGCTCCCAGGGACTTTCTCCATGATTTCTCTACCAATCCCGCAAAATGTTCAAGCGTTGGTGCAGGAGCTATGACAAGTGTGAGTAAACTGAGAGCACCCCACATTTCCAGGCCTCTCTGCCGTTCTTCAGGTTTCTTAGGTTCCAAAACCCTAGCGCTAGGTCAGAGATCCCCTGGACTATGGCCTGGGCCTTTCTCGATTGGCAACACCCTCTCGAGTTTGCGACCCACAGTTCTCTAAGGAGACCTGCAGTGAGACGGAGAACGCTCACTCCCTGCCTTTCTCCTGGGTTCTCTTGCCCTCACCCTTTCAAAGCTCATTTAATGGGTTATAATCAGTCGGACCCTCCCCAAGACCACCCCTTTGGGGTACCTACTTAAAAATCACAACCTCTTGGATCTCACAGCAGATATACAGACAAAACACTTATTTTCTACTGCAATTCTCTTTGGCCACAGTACAAATTACACAACGACTCTCAATGTCCTGAGAATGACACTTTCAATTTTAGTACTCTCCAGGATCTTAACAACTTTTATCATTGAAATGGAAAATGGTCAGAAATTCCCTGTGTCCAGGCTTTCTTTACTCTCTGTTCTGGACCCTCCCTTTGTCAATCATGCAATACCACTCCCTGTTTTGGGGCAACGCCATGTGGCCCATGACAGAACTGATCACTCTGTCACTGGATCTCAAACTGTGCCACTTTGCATCAGACTACTAGGATAGACAAAAAAATATACAATAAATTAGGCTACATGCTCCCATCACACCGTCTTACACACAAAGGAAAGAAAAGGTTAAAAGGAGCCAGTCTCTAACAGGGTTTGCTTAGAAACCGCAGGGCTCATTTAGCAATTTTGTATATGTAACATTCTGAGTTATAGGTGGAATGTGGAATATTTCCTGCAGTGACTGAAACAGTTTCAACTTATAGCCTGCAGTGGAACTCGGTAGATAACACATGGCCTAATGGTTTTAAAGGAGTAACTACAGCAACCAAACTAGTGGAGACATAACAGGCGACCCTCTCCTTTCTGTGCTGCTTCACCACAGGCTTCCCTCCCTAGTTATGCTGAACATCGGGTGCTTTGTGTTCTTCCTCGCTTTTCTGCTGTATCTATTTTCAAACATCCTCTCTCTTCATAACACTCTTAAACTGTTTATTTAAAAAGTACCACTTAGATATAAAAAAAAAAAAATGCCTCAAAGATACAAAGCCAATATTTTGTATGTTTGGGAAAGGTCTGTATGCTTGGGTTTGAACAACTGAATTTGTGCCTTTTGGTCACTTAAAACCTGGTGACCGAAAAGTTTTCTGACTGAATTTCTCTAGACAACTTTGAGAAACTGAAATGCATCTACAAAATTACAACTGGCTACATCTCTGGATAAAATGTATCTGTACACAGAGTTCTGCATAAGTTAAAACAGAAGACTGCTAAAGAAAAAATGTTTAAAGTCATATCACTATAAAAAATGTTTTCAGAATTATCAACATACATCTTTGCCTGGGTTTACTAGTCAAACAAGATTACATTTCACTTTGCTAAAGGCTTTTAAGGTTAAAGTTGTAAACCCAGCCAAAAACAAAAAGATCATTTAAAATACAATTCTTAGACAAATGAGGCCAATCTAACATTGATAAAGAAAACAAACAAAAAAAGTATGTAACAAAGAAAAGAATTATGTATAAGTTTTTAAAAAAAATTAACTGTTAATATCAAAAGTACTCTGATACAAGGTTAGCGTTTGCTTTCCTATGTAGCTTTGTGCTGCTTCGCTCCCCATGGGTTTGTCACCCCTCTACTCCTGGGTGATGGAGACACAAAGGATTACTCAAAGCCCATCTCTTCTGAGCAGTGAGAGACCCCGAAGTGGTTAACTTCCCTTAGACCCTCCAGCGAGAGGCAACCCTTCCTCAGGAAATTAACCCCGAATTGGGGTTCTCTTCCTGCATTTATTTCCCAGACCAGGAAGTTACAGGAAGAGAACATAGGTGGGGTTATAGTTTAAAAATATAGTGAAACAAGCCAGATGACATTCCAGTAAGGCAATTAACAAAAGCTTGATGTTAGCAAACATTCCTTCTCCCTCCAACAATTTTCCAGTATCTAGACATATCAAGCAGTAACCTCTCTGTCCTTGAGCCAGCAGACTTGCTGTGCCACAAATCTTTATCTCACACCAGAGAGTTTATAGCCTGAGGAAAATTTCCAGTCCTCCCCAAGGTCAATATTTGAAACCACAAAGCTTTGGAAAACCAGGACCTGTGAAGTACATATGCTTTATAGTATATTCCACATTCCTACGTTGGAATGACAGATTTCCTGAAAATAATTAACTGTTCTTAATAAGAAATTTTAAGAGGTTTTCTATCTTTTAAATAACTAGCTTATGAAACTTAATCTGTGTTTTATCAAGACAGTTTCTTGTGCTCACTGTCTTTCCAATCCTTTGACACTTTGGTTTTATTTTATAATGATTTGTGATCCTATTTAATTAGAGGTTTTATGCCTTTGCTATTTAACAAACTTTCTAAAACCAAATTCTGAAAACTCATACTTTTGACTTGAACTTACTTTGAGGGGTTCCAAGGGCCCTGGGGCTTCTCAGAGGATATACATATGTAAAAGAGATATCAAAACCAATTGGCTTTTTAAAGAAATTAAACTATATTGAAGTTGTTGTCAAAATAAGAAATAATGTTTGACCTCCGTTATGTTATACTGAGATGTTATTAATATGTGTTCCAAAATTATGTAAGGTTCTTTGAAATCTATATATTAATACAAATGCTATCAGTCTGAAGTATACATTTATGAGCAAAAATGGGAACATTTACTTTTCTCTCTACTTGATTGTGAGGAAAATAGACTAGTTTAGTCAGGCCCCTTCACCTCAGGTCTGGCTGGGTGTGGTGCAGCACATCCTTTGTAAACAAGTTGTGTGGGAGTAGAGTTAGTGTGCATGTACTCCACGTATCCTTTTGCTTGTTGCTATTTTTGTATGCTCTTCAGTGTGTTAGGCAGTGGCTCTGAATTGCTGGTTGGCAGAGCTTGCATCTAAAATAAAGCCTAATATTTCTTCACCCATGGCTCCAAGGACATTTTCCTGTTACCTAGCTCATAGACCTGTGTGTGAAGAGTTTGTGACCCAGTCTGGACAACAGGCTTGAGGAGTCTTTGAGCTCCAGCCCTAGCTCTACAATTTTCATAGTCTGCAGCAGGTTCTGAGCAGGTATAGGAGCCAAAAGCCCTTGGGAGGAGGAAATGTGGCTAATTTTGAATATGCTCTGCCCTATGGCTGCCTTCCTGTTGACGAGGATCTGGTTGCTGCTCACTATACTGCAAGTCAGCATAGACCAGGTACTACAGCAGAGAACCACTTGGGAGGGGAGGAAATATGGCTATTCTTGAGTATGTGCTGCCCAGTGGCCACTTTTCTGCTGACCAGAGTCTGGCTACTTCTCACTATACTGCAAGCTGATTGAGATTTAACGTGGAATGCAGAGTTGTTGGAAGTATGGATAAATGTCCTGGAGGATGATGTGCAGTGACTGGCCACCCCTGCTTCTCATACCAGGGAGAATGACAAACCCAGTGGTGAGTTGCAGGGGACCATGCATCTCAAGGCATGACCTGTTGTGCATCAGAAAATGAAGCACTAGCAGCCTATGGGACTGGGTGGACAACTGGCAGGCAATCCACAGGTGACCTATGTCCTATATACACAGGTTGAATTGTTTGAGTTGGGGAGACAGTTCTCGCAGAAGCAGGGGGAGCCCCTTGCTGCTTTGCTGCTATGGTCATGGGACCTAGAGGTGGATAGTGTGGTATGCTCTGGTGAGGAGATAGAAATATTGGCCTCCATTACCATGCACCCATTCCTGAGGCAGTGGCTACAGAATAGCAGCAGATATGCATGAGGGCCAGGTAATCACTCCTTAATGGAATGTGTAAATGCAGCTGCCCAACCATGTGGGTGAATACTGGAGAACGGCACAATATTATTAGTAAATGGCAAACGTGCTGAGTTAGTTCAAATAATTCAAGAGCTGGGGATGCAGCAGTCCATGTTTAATGTGAACACTTGTAGCCCAACAATGAAAATTTTATAGGCAGCATGAGAGACATACTGCTGCAAAATGCCCCATCAACATCCTTTGGGTCACTGATGGCCATACTGGCCCCATACATTGGGCATCCTATACATGAAGTAATGACCATGATAGCCAGCTTGGGTGAAGTAAAGTATAGCAGACAAGCAAAAGGAGTCTGAAAGGTGGCTAAGACCAAACCCCCAAGAAATGCTCAAGATTTTATCCTGAAGGGACCAAGAAAGACTAGCCATAAGCAGATGTGGCGTGACTTGCTTGCAGCAGGGGTTGGTAGCAAGAAAATTGACTGGCAGCCAAATGCGGTCCTGTTTGCCTTATGGCAGCAACTGTGCCCTAAACATCCAGAAACAGGTAGCAAAGTATGCTCAGTAGATTTTTTTGGTTGCTCCCAAGGAGGTTGATGAAGTCTTCCATTTTGATTAGGGAGCAGGCAAAAATACTCATCTTTGGGGGGACAGGTGAGGACTGGAGGCCTCATGTTGAATTGGCAATACATTGGTTAAGGACAAATGTGCAGCATGTTTTGGCACTGATGGATACAGGCACATAATGTAGCCTGATACATGGCAATCCAGATAAGTCTCCAGGGGCCACAGTTCATATAGCCATGAAGGACATATGATTGAAGTCAAAGCTGTGTCACTGCCATTGAGCATAGGACAATTACCCAATTACCCCCTTGTGTGTATACTGTGTGTGTGTGTGTGTGTGTGTGTGTGTGTGTATGTGTATCCATCCCCAGTAGCTGAATACATCTTGGGTATGGATGTACTTTATGGTTTACACCTGCAAACAACAGTTGGAGAGTTTCACCTGAGAATATGGACAGTAAAGCCTGCGTTATGGGGATTTGCTAAATATGACCCATAGGTATTATCCTAGCCAAGACATGTAGTTAATGTAAAGCAGTATCACCTACTAGGAGGACATGCAGAGATAGGTGCCACTATATTGGAGTTAGAGAAATTTGTCATTATTCATCTGGTTCATAGCCCATTTAA
The DNA here is from genome assembly GCF_000696425.1 of Galeopterus variegatus. NCBI lineage: Eukaryota > Metazoa > Chordata > Mammalia > Dermoptera > Cynocephalidae > Galeopterus > Galeopterus variegatus. The sequence goes on from NW_007733265.1 coordinate 49,892, forward strand.
TGCTCCAGTATGGCCAGTGAAAAAACCTGATGGTACATGGAGAATGACTATAGACTATTGAGAGCTAAACAAAGTAGTGCCTCCTTTGCATGCAGCTATGCCTTCAGTTCACGACTTGATGGATCAGCTAATGACTCAACTGGGAACTTACCATTATGTATCAGACTTTGCAAGTGCTTTTTTCTCTATCCAATCTCAGCTGATAGCCAAGATCAGTTTGCCTTCACCTGGTAAAGGAGGCAGTGGACCTTTCAAGTATTGCCCCAGGGTTATCTGCATAGCCCAACCATCTGTCATGGTTTAGTGGCTGGGGACCTAGCTAAGTGGACTAGGCCCAGCATGGTTATAGTGTTTTGCTACATTGATGACGTGATACTATCCTCTGATTCTCTTGCAGATTTATCCCAGGCAGCTCCAATGCTGCTAAATCATTTGGAACAATGTGGGTGGGCTGTGGACACAGCCAAAGTGCAAGGACCTACTTGGGCTGTCAGTCAAATTCTTAGGGTTGGTCTGGTTGGGTAAGACGAGAGTCATCCCAGAAGTTATTTGATCATGTATGGTACCAATAACCCTTCTGTCTTTTCATCCATAGTGTTCTGGCTGCAGGCACCACAGTTAACTGGGTACATACATATGTTCGTGTGACCAATGTGTCAGCCTACTGAATATGCATTGAACTTCCCATCACTATGACTACAGGATTTCCATTAAAAATCACGCCAATGATGACTACTAACCAGACATGTGCAGTTAATAGTTGAAAGGACAGAACTACAGGACAAGCCTTAAGGCATACTGAACAGGCAATAGGTTATATGAATGTAAGGGTCATTTATCCTTGCTAATGGAAAATCGTGGAAGATTTTGAATGTGTACATTGTATGGTTAGGGACAACCTGAAGTGGTGGACTGTGAGGAAAATATAGTAGTTTAATCGGGGCCCCTCACCTCAGGTCCAGTGGTGCAGCACATCCTTTGTAAATAAGTTGTGTGGGAGTAGAGTTAGTGTGCATGTGTGCCCATGTATACTTTTGCTTGTTGCTATTTTCATATGCTCTTCAGTGTGTGAGGCAGCAGCTCTGAACAGCTGGTCGGCAGAGCTCATGTCTAAAATAAAGCCTATCGTTTCTTCACTCATAGCTCCAAGGACCTTTCCCCGTTACCTGGCTTGTAGACCTGCATGTGAAGGGCTTGTGACCCAGTCTGGACAACAGGCTGGAGGGGTCTGTGAGCTCCAGCCCTAGCTCTACATTGATCCCTCCAGGATTTTAAAACTATACATGAGTATTATTATTTTATAATGATATAGATATTTACATAAGTTCAATAAGAATCTGTTCTTCTTATAACAGGACACAATTGAACACACTGGTTATTTTACCAAGGTTTTGACTAGAATGTCATGTTTTCAGATATGACCAAACTGCCCTGACACCACTTGCACCACCACTATGCCCCCCTTCTATATTTCCCCTTCTAGAGGTAGCAGGAGCTAAGGATATTGTTGGGGCCCATGTTCCATTTTCCTTCAATGATATGGATATAAAGAATGTCAATATCTCATTCAATCCTATGATCTCACTTGGTGTGACATTTGTGTTATCCTCACTTCCTCTTTAAACCTGAAGGAGTAGAAGCAAGTCTGGACTGCAGCCCAAGCTCATGCAGACACTATACACACTCAGGATCTGACTCAGCATCCTCTGGGTCCCACAGCCATCCCACAAACTGACCCAAATTGGAACTGTCAACTAAAATCTCCAGATAGGAAAAACAGAGGTCACATGGCTCACATGTCTCATAAAAGGGATAAAAAAAGCTTATTTAAAAACAGTCAGTTATAACAGAATCAAGGAAGTTACTCAGGAACCTAAAGAAAGCCCTGAACTTTTTATGTCTTGGCTCACCGAGGCTGTAATATAATATACCAACCTCAACCCTGAAACAGAGAAGAGGAACCTAAAACTCAAAAACCAGAACATAACCAAATCAAATGCCACTTGTTAGCTGCTGCTATCTGGGAAAATCAGAAACTGCGAACACCTCAAGACAAAGCTCAGGGTAAGCCTCTCAGTGCTCCCCCAGGTAACTGCTTCACGTGCGGTAACCAAGGGCTCTAGATAAGGGTCTGCCCAAACCCGAGGCCCCACCAGAACCCTGTCCCCCATGTGGTGAGGAGGGACATTTGGTGGGAGTTGACTGTAGTAAAAAGGTCTCTGGACCTGCTCCAGTCCCTCCAAAAACCCCTACTGAGTCTGGTTTGGAGCTAGCTGACCTGCTGGGACAAGCTGCTGAAGACTGTGATGGATGAGGCCCGGGGCTTACAATCCCTGCTGCCACGCCTATCATCACTTCTACACCCCGGGTAACAGTGACAGTAACAGGTAAGCTCATTTCTTTCTTACTAGATATGGAAACCACACACTTGGTACTTCCAGAATATTCAGGCCTACTTTTGATTCCTCCATTTCTGTTGTAGGTGTGGGAGAAGTTCCATTCAAACCAAAGGTCACCTCCCCTCTACCTTGTATTCTTTTTGAAGTACTTTTCATACACCTGTTTATAGTCATTCCACATTGCCCTACTCCTATTTTGGAAAGGGACATCCTCACCAAGTTCCAGGGACCTAACAGTCATAATACCATATGACTGGTGTCCTTATAAGAAGAGAACATGAGTAACAGACACAGACAGAGGGAAAACCATTTGAAGACACAGAGAAAAGACAACCATCCACAAGTAATGGAAAGAGGTCTCAGAAGAAACCAACCCTGCCAACACTTTGATCTAGAGCTTCAGGACACCAGAATTATGAGAAAATGAATTTTATGGTTTAACCACTCATTCTACAGTACTTTGTTATGGTAGCCCTAGCAAACTTCTATACCAAATAATGTTAATAATAATAATAATAATAATAATAATAATAGGAAAGACATGCATAGAAACACTGAGATTTAAAAAAACAAACAAACCCTAAATTTGAAAAAATGTTAAAATTCATTGGTATTCAGGGCAATGCAAATCAAAGCAAGTATGAGATATCACTTTACAACTATTAGGTTGACAAAAATTTAGAAGCTGAATAGTGTCAAGTGTTGCCAAGACTGTGGGGAGATAAAAACCCTTGTGCACAGCTAGTGGGAGAACAAACTGCCACAGGCATTCAGGAAAGCAATCTGACACTATTTAATTAGCATGCATTCCCTATGGCCCACCAATTTTGCTTGTCAATCTATCCCTAAAAAATACTTGCACAGGTGCAAAAATGGACATGTTTAATGATGCTCACCTTAGCATAATTTGCAGTGGCAAGACGCTGGGTATAATTTGTGTGTCCACAAGCTGGGTAGCTAAAAGGTAAGTGGTGAAAGCACTATGTAGAGTATGAAGGAGTTGGAAGCAATAGTTTTGATGCATAGTAACCTGTTTAGATCACAAAAACATGCTGCTGAATGAAATGGTGAGAAAGAATGCAATACGGGGTTCAATAGCATCACAGAAATTTAAAAATATATGCACCCTAAACAAAAATATATATATTTAAAGAATAATGACATAAGTATTTTAAACATAGTATAATTGTTGCCTATTAAGGTAAGGGAGAGGAGAAAGGTTTTCATAAGGATAAAAATGAATAAATATTTAAAAAATAAATAGAATACAAAACACATATGGAAAGAACACATTTTATATCACAGATGTTTTTTAAAAATAGGGAGAGGTATAGATTTGGACTTCATATTATTCATTTGTGTCTGGTATACTATTAACTCTCAAAAATATTTATGAGTGAATGAAGGAATAAATGAATGGATAGATAAATGATGATTATAATAACAAGTTCTTATATAATACTTAATATATGCTATTAGATGCTGCTAGTTTCTTTCCATATGTTAAGTTATTTAACCATCACAAGGTCCCTAAGAAGTAGATGCTATCGATAACCCTATTTTAAAAATGAGGGAACTGAGGCAAAGATGTATTTCTAAAGTCTAACAATAACTAAATTGTTAGCTGGATTTCTTAAAACACATACAAATGCACACACACCCCATGACAAGTTGTTTGAGAAAATATGAGATATAAATTCAGAAACAAGAAATAGATTATAGCTACCAATATGGAAATTATTAAAATTAAAGTAGATTGCTATTTTACAGAATATTAAAATATGCATATATAATAAAATGCAAAAATCCTAGGGAAGCACAAATTATCAAATAAAAATCAAATGATCAATGCTAAGCTAATTTTTTTTCTCCCAATTTAAATGGGAAAATTTGTTAATTGCTCTCTTTGGATAAAATAACAAATGTGTGGAGGAATTTTTATTAAACAAATAGTAATATAAATTGGTTTCTATTAATATGATAGTATATTCTACTTGTTTATCTTAGTTTGAATAATAAGAATTTTTAAGCTTGAATTTAGTTATTGTCAGACTTTAACATTCTAGGTTATTCTCTAAATTATTGTATTAGGGGCCGGCCCGGTGGCGCACTGCGCTAGTGCGCCGCTTGGGAAGCGCGGAGGCACTCCCGCCGAGGGTTCGGATCCCACATACAGACCGGTTCCCACTCACTGGCTGAGCGAGGTGCGGGGGCAACACCGAGGGTTGTGATCCCATTGCCGGTCCCGGTCCGGTACGGGGGCGACACTGAGGGTTGCGATCCGTTGCCGGACACGGAAAAAGACAAAAAATAAATAAATAAAAAAAATAAATTATTGTATTAGTTTACTAGGACTGCCATAACAAACTAAGCAGAAACTGCTGGCTAAGCAACAAAAATTTATCCTTTACCAGTTCTGGAGGCTAGAAGCCTGATATCAATAGGTTGGCCGATTTGGTTCCTTCCAGGCAATTGTGAGGGAAAGATCTGCTTTCAGGTCTCTCTTCCTAGCTTTGCAAATGGCCATTTTCTCCCTGTGTCTCTTCCCTCCATTTGTATTTCTCTGTGTGTTCAAATTTCCCTCCTTTATAAGTATGTCATCATAGTGGATTAGAGGCCACCTTCATAAACTCATTTAACTTATTTCCTCTGTAAAGACCCCGTCTGTAAATAAGGTCACATTCTGTGAACTACAGGTTAGGACTTCAACATATTTTTTGATACAATTTAACCCATAACAAATAACTATAATTTTAATTATCTTATTTGATGGGGACGTGAAACTTCACATACTAAACAATAGAGGACACATGATTGTAATATTTATCTTTGAAAATAATTTCAGTGTTTTGCACCTAATGTGTCATGATGTTTACCTAAAAAAATCTTGACACATGATTTTGATCTTTTTTTAAGGAAGGATTAATGGGGTAGAGAGAATTATTCTTACCAATAGTGTCTTGAGATTAGGTATAAATGTTATTAATTTATACTTAAAATTTTGTGCTATGGAATTGAATGCAGAATATATTACAGTCAAATGGAATGTTTCACAGACCCAGAATTTCAGGTTATTTCTATGTAATATTTCTTCAGTTTTGCTCTGATTTGGCTCTTGTAATCCGCTTATTATAGAATCTGATCGTATTGTGAAGCATTCACAGATATATATGGTCAAAACTGAACTTAGTGGGTAAACATCATTTCTATTATATTTATTGCAATCATTTTCTTATTTTTTTCTTTGTTTTATTTGGCTTGGTCATTCTCCAACCAGGATTATTTATAAGGATTGAGTTATATTAAATGAAAGACATTTAACATGACAAACGTCCATTAATGAAAAGGGAGACAAGATAGAAAAAAACCGAAAAAACTTAATATTATGAAAGAATTATTTTTTACTAGCTGTACCAAAAACATTTGGCTCTCAAAACCAGGATTCAAACAAAGCAGCTGGTTTTGTTTTGTTTTATTTTGATTTTGCATATGGGAATTGCAAGAACTAGATTTCTAGAGGTATCTCAGTGCCAGGAATTTGGATCTTTACAATATTTCTTTTTAATAGGGTCCAGACTCCCTAAACAGAAGGCAATTCCTATTCCTAGGATAAGTAACAACACAGAAACTAGACAATAATGGTACTGTGAACCACAACTTAAGGGCTTTTGAATATGGTTTGTTGAAGGACCCAAAACATAATTTAAACCTGAAAAAAATGGACAATTATAAACAAATAAAAATATTAGAAGAGCAGCATTCATATTAGGCAAAAAACACATTTTGATTCATGTTGAAGAAAATTTGACCAAAAATTTTGGTCATAGTAGAGGCTAATACTAGTGTATTAATTTGTATTGCATTTCTTAATTATACACTTATTAATTTGTATTGCATTTTTGGAGAGTCTTTGTACAGTTTTTACTAAACTGTTAACTAGGTCTTCTTGCACAGTAATACTTATATAGCATTGGTCCCAAATCCCAGGTAATGGTACATCAAGATCTATGCCCTATATAAGATTGCAAAAACATCCTCAAAAGCCCTTGGATACATTCACATACAACATATGTATGGAGAAAGAGGGAAATGCATCTATGCCCTATATATAACATCCTCAAAAGCCCTATATATATCATGCCCTATATATAACATCCTCAAAAGCCCTTGGATACATTCACATACAACATATGTATGGAGAAAGAGGGAAATGATTTAATTTGCTGGAATGTAAGATTATTAAAGTTATAAAATAAATACAATTTTTCCTAAATTCCTTTAAATGTTATTGTCAAACGACCTTCATATGTTATCTTATCTCTTACATACTCCCAAATTTCTGTAAATTTTCTGTGTATAACATTATTTCTGCTTCTGGTGCAACCAGTCTTTCGACATGCCATGTCATCATAGTCATAGCCCTCAACTTAAGAAGTTTGTTGATATAATTTCCTCTACAAAGATTTTTGTTCTTAATATCATTTCTATTCCAAAGTATTAAAATGCAATCTACCCCTCCCATCACATAAGCACAAGACTAGATAATTTCTAAACTGTCACCTAACAACAATAACATTACAAATTACCTAAAACATGAATTAGGGGGATGTTGGAAGGTGATTAAGCAGGGGGGTTCAGAAATTAGTCCCTTTATCAACACATCTATTTCTCTGGCAAGAACTCTTTAAATTAACTACTTTAGAAACCTAGATACTAGCCAAACTCTTGCAGCATCAAGGGAAGTGCTTGATCAAATAAAAAAAAAAAAAGAAAAAAAAAGCTTTTTGGTGTTTTGCATGTTAACAACCATCCCCCATTCTCAACTCCAGTAGCAGATGGTGGTGGAACAACCATCCATGTTGCCTGTGTTGCTGGTGTCATTTGCTGGTAACAGAGTTCGCAGTAAGAACCTTGACCTCCCAAAATCAAAGATGGGTAATTTTATCTGCCAAGTTAAACAAAATTAAGTCACTTTGTGTCTAGTAGACCTGCCCTACAGGAAATGCTAAAGATAGTCCTTCAAGCTGAAATGCAAGGACTCTAAACAGTAACTTGAAGCCATATGACATATGTAACATACATAGAAAAATGACAAAAGTAAATCCTTCATTATCAGTAACTGCTTTAAATGTAAATGGATTAAACTCATCAATTAAAAAATGGGATTGGCAAAATAGATTTTTAAAAAGATGATATACCTATATGCTGTTTACAGGGGACTCATTTTGAACCCAAAGACACAAATAGTTTGAAAGTGAAAGGATAGAAAATAATATTCCACGCAAATAGTAATCAAATGAAAGTTTTGGTGGCTATACTAATACCAAAAAAAAAAAAGACAAGTAAAAATTTGTTGCAAGATATAAAGAATAATACACACACACACACACACACACACACACACACACACACACTTTTATAATGCATACAAAAATAATAGGTAAGCACATATATGCACCCAACCACAGAAGTTTAAAATATATGAAGTTAATGTCAACAAAATCAAAGAGAGAAACAGACAGTACTAACATAATAGTTGAAGACATCAATTTACCACTTCCAATAATGGACAGAAAATCTATACGGAAGATCAATAAACACATAGAGGTTAGAGTTAGGGTTAGGGTTAAGGGTCAAGATCTGAATTGAACAATATTTTAAACCAATTAGATCTAGCAGACGTGTATAGAACACTCCATTAAAAAACAGCAGAACCTACATGCTGCTCTAGTGTACATGGGACATTGTCAAGGATGCACCATGTTATGGTGTAAAACAATTCTCAATAAATTTTAAAAAGATGAAATTATATGAAATACCTTCTCTAACCGCAATGAAATGAAGGTAAAAATTAATAACAGAAGGAAAATTGAGAAATTTACAAATATGTGCAAATTAAACAATACATCTTGCATGATCAATAGGTCAAACAAAAATTACTAGAGAAATTAGAAAATACTTTGAGATGAATTAAAACAAAAACATGAACTATCAAAACCTATGGAATTCGGTGCAAGCAGAACTCAGAGAAAAATTTGTGTTTGTAAACTCCAGCATTACAAGAATAAAACCTCAAGTCAGAAACCTGACTTTATACTTTGCAGAAATAAAAATTAAGAAAGTAAACTCAAAACCAGCAAAAGGAAGAAAGTAGTAAATATTAGGGTATAAATAAACAAAACAGAGAATAGATAACAATAGAGGGAATCAACACAAGCAAAAGTTGGCTTTTTGCAAGATCAACAAAATTGATAAACCTCAATTAGACTAACAAAGAAGAAAAGAAAGATGATGCAAATAACTAAAATAAGAAATGAAAGTGGGGACATTCCTTTTGACCTTACAGAAATTAAAATATCAAAAAGTATTGTCAATGAATATGTACCAAAAATTAGATAATCTAAATAAAATGGACAAATTCCTAGAAACACATTGAACTGCAAAAAGTGACACAGAAGAAATCTCAGTGAAAATAGAAAATCTCCAAAAATCTATAAAAAGCAAAAACATTGAATTAGTAAACTTCCCAACAAAGAAAAATTCAGAACCAGATGGCTTTACTATTCAATTCTATAAAAGATTTAAAGAATTAACATCAATCTTTCTCAAATTTTTCCAAAAAATAGGATAGGAGAGAATCTATTCTAATTTTATGAAGCCAGCATTACCCTGATAAGAAAACTAGGCATAGATATCATTAGAAATGAAAATTACAGACCAATATCCCCTATGAATCCTCAACACAATACTGGCAAATGAAATCCAACAGTACGTTAAAAAGATATTCACCATGATCTAGTTGGATTTATCACAGGAATGCAAAACAAATTTAATCAAGGAGATGAAAAACATGTACACTGAAAACTGCAAAACATTGCTGAAAAAAATTAAAGACATAATTAAATGGAAAAACATCTCATGGTAATAGAATTGGAAGATAATATTGTTAAGATGGCAATACTCCCCAAAGTGAGCTACTGATTCAATGCAATCTCTAATAAATTCCAATGACCTTTTTTGCAGAATGGAAACTTGATGCTTAAATTCACATGAAATTATAAGGGGCCTCCAGTAGCCAAGATGAGAAATAAAAACAAGTTGGAAGATGCACAATTCCTGATTTCAAAATGTGGTATAGAGGTATATTAATCCTAACAGTATGGTATTGACATAAAGAAACACATATAGACAAAATTAAATAAACCTGAGAATGTGGAAATAAACCCAAATATCTATGGTCATTTGATATCAACAAAGACGATTCAATGAGAAAAGAATCATATTCTCAACAAAGGGTGCTCAAACAACTAGAAAACCAGATTTTATTAATTGTTTTCTATTCAAACTACTTTTGAGGGATGGATTCCCAGATTCCCACCCTAGGGTTTGGGGGATGGCAAAATACAAATCAAACAAAACTTGGCAGATTGACATTAGTTTATTAGTTGCACATACATAGAACCAAGGGAGAAAGATACTGCATGTCATGCAAGGTCATACTGGGATTACACTCAGGAACAAAGTAAATAAGCAGGTGCTTTGGGAGGCGGGCTTTGTGGTATCAGGAGACTGGTGCTCCCTGGTGCCTGCAGGAGGATGCAATTGATTTTCTGAATAATTCCATAGGCTGACAAAGAACTGAAACCCACTACTCAAGGGTAAACAAGAGCTGGACACAAAACGTTTGATACGAAACGTTGTTTATATGAGAGACCTTCACTGCTACAGCAGAGTAGAGAGTGGAACATGAAGTCAAGCCATTCAAGGTCCTCCCTATTTTATCAGATGTTAAGTTAGCATGTAATATTGAAATATAATTTGGTCTTACACCACTGCTTTGAGTCAAATGTCCCTCCAAAGCTTAATCTTCACTGTAACTTGTTGGGCCTTTAAAAAACTAACACCACCTTAAAGTGACATTACAAGTGGATTAACGTGGCAGCCTAAGATAGCACCGGGAGAAAGCAGGGTGGGAGTGTCTGCAGGAACCTTGCCTTAGCCCTTATTGGCCGCACTTGTGAACACTGCATAATTGCAATAGCTAGGTATTGAGACAGGATGCATGCCCTTAACCCTTAAGCTGACTGGAGGATGTAAAAAACCTGCCTTTGCCATTTACCTTTAAAAGCCAATGCTTGGGCCAGCCTGGTGGCGCACTGCCACAGTGCGCCACTTGGGAGTGCGGTGGTGCTCCCGCCGAGGGTTCGGATCCCACATGCAGACCGGTTCCTGCTCACTGGCTGAGCGAGGGGCGGGCGCGGCACCAAGGGTTGCGATCCCGTTGCCGGTCCCGGTCCGGTACGGGCACGACACTGAGGGTTGCAATCCGTTGCAGGACATGAAAAAAGACAAAAAGGAAAAAAAAAAAAAAAGCCAATGCTTGTGTGTTAATAAACGGAACTGCTTGACAGAACCCCCACTGCGTCTGAGTGTCCTTTAACTGGGCTGGTTTGGGGCTGGTGGTGTGCTCACCTCTCTTCTTGGCTCTCTTCCCCAGTCTCCTTCAAAAGGGAACTGGAGGGAAAGAGGAATCCCAGGCCGTTCGCTCGCCTCTGAAAGGAACGAGGCTAGGGCTGTACAGGTCGGCTGCTGGCGGCGGACCCGACAGTAACTGTCAAGGGTTGGAAATCCTGTTATGGTAATTAAAATGTGGGTCCTTGAAGACGTGATTATATTGTAGAACCATGAAGTAGTGAATGGATTAAAAATGGTGGTCACAGGCATGGCTTGGAGGGCTTTGAATGGAGAGTGAATAGGAGGTTAGGGTCTCTCTCTGCTCCACCATTTTCACAATGTGATGCTGTGCCATCATTGTCACCACCACCAAGGCCATCACCACCTGTGTTCCCTGGACCTGAATAGGCATTTCTCGAAAGAAAACATAAAAGTGTCCTAACCTATGTATAAAAAGGTTCATAACATCACTAATCATCAGGGAAACGCAAACTAAAACCACAATGAAATATAACAACTGTTACAATGGCTATTATCAGAAAGATAAAATATAAAAAATGTTGATGAGGATGTGGAGAAAGGGAATCCTTGTACATTGCAGGTACAAATGTAAATTGGTACAACCATTATGGAAAACAATATGGATATTCCTCAAAAAATAAGAATAAAATTACCATATACTTTATTTTTACCATATAATCTAGCAATACCACTACTAGGTTGTCACACTCTTTTACTTACCCGTACTCCCGCCAACTGGGCTAATTGTCGAACTAGGGCTGGGTCTGGAGCTTACAGACGCATCAAGCCCATTTTCCAGACTGGGTCACAAACCTTCACACACCAGGCTGGGTACCCAGACCCCTTACATGCCAGGCTGTGTCACCAGACCCCTCACACGCAGGGCTATGAGCTAGGTAACCATCAAAATGGCCCTTGGAGCTATAGGTTTGAGAGCATGGCCACACGTGTGCACGTGGCGGACACCTGAGGCAGACAGATGCCATCCAAGGTCACGGCACTGCACATGCACACTAACTCCACCCACACACACACAATTTGCTTGCAAAGAATGCACCACACCACCCCCAACTGGATGGGCAGGAGAGGGGGCCTGATTAAATTATTCTATTTTCCCAACATAGGTATATTCAAAGGATATGTAGGCAATGCGTCAGAGATGTCTGCAGTCTCCTGTTCGTTGCAGCATTATTTTCAATAGCCACGATATGAAATCAACCTAAGTGTTCATTAATGGATGAACAGATGAAGAAAATATGATATATATACATGTATACATACACACGCTTACAATGGAATAAGATTCAGCTTTGAAAAAGAATAAAATCCTGTCATTTGTGACAATATTGATGAATCTAGTGGACATTAGGTTAAGTCAAGTAAGCCAGGCACAGAAAGATGAATACTGAACGATCTCACTTACATGTGGAGTGTAAAAAAAAAATGGTGGTTACCAGAAGATGGAGTGTGGCGGGCTTTGGGAGATGTTGGCCAAAGAACACAAAATTCAGTTAGACAGGAAGAGTAAGTTCAAGAGATCTATTGGGCAAAGGAGTTAAATAGACATTTCTCCAAAAATAATTTACAAATGCCAGGTAAGCACTTCAAAAGATGTTCAGCATCACTGATAATTAAGGAAATTTCAAAACCACCAGGTAACCACTTCACAGCCCCTAGAATGTCTATACTAAAAATAACAAGTGTTGGTGAGGACTTGGAGAAATAGGAACCCTTATTCATTGCTAGTGGAATGTAAAATGATAGAGCCACTGTGGAAAACTGTTTGGCAGCTTCCTAAGTAGTAAAAAATAGAATTACCATATGCCATACACTCCAGCAATTCTTCTCCAAAGTATATATCCAAGAGAAATGATGACTTATGCCTGCATGGAAAGTTGTACATGAATGTTTAGAACAGCGTTATTCTCAATAGCCAAAGGTAGAAATATCCCTGATGCCCATCAATGAGTGAATAAAAAGACAAATTTTGGTACATTATATACAAATTTGCTATACAATGTAATATTTTTACACCATAAAACAAAATGAAGTACCTAAACATGATATGACATGGACGTAAAACAATATGCTAACTAAAATAAGCCAGACGGAAAAGGTCACATATTGTGTCATTCCTTTCATATGAAATATCCAGGATAGTCAAATCCACAGAGCTCTGTGTATACATATACCACATTTTCTTTATCCACTTATCTGTAAATTCATAGAGAAAGATTAGTGGTTGCCAGGGTGTCGGGAAGGGAAGAATGAGGAGTGATTACTTCATGGGTCTGAGGTGTTCTGAGATGATGAAAAGGTGTTGGAACTAGGGAGAGATGGTGGTTACACAACATTGCAAAAGCACTAAATGCCACTGAATTGTAGACTTCAAAATGGCTAATTGTGTGTTATGTGAATTTCACCCCCATAAAAAATAAACACACAAATCTGAATTAGAAACTTTCTTAGTCCTTCAATATGAAGTTTTAGCCATTTTTATCTTCTGGGATAAAAAATAGTGTGTTGAAAAATATGCTTGCTTTTCTGAAATAACAAGCATCAGAGTATAAATTTAATCGAGTTTTTATTTTGTGATTTATAAAAGTGAACAATACATCTGACTTAAATATACCCATGATATAGGCCAATATTTCCTGAAATGTTTCAACTAAAAGTTTACTATATAGCTGATAGAATTTGAGAAACATTTAACAAGAAATAGCTTCATTCAAAATTTTGGGGATCAATTAGTAAGATCTGCTATCTTCCACATCCAAATTCTCAAAATGTACATAACTCCCTTGATTACAGAGAACCAAGTAATTTCTCTGTATTTTCTGTTAATTTTTCTATTATCAGTGATTCAAGTTGACACAGCCTTAAGCACAACTTGTCTTATTTGTTGATTTACCCACACCTATACGAGGGTCAATGTAAGTGATCTGTTCAATACTATTTTCTGAAGCATCTTTATGTGCAATCTCAAACTTCTCAGGAAAGGTATGGCACTTTAGGGAGTTACCAGATCTATATACAAAATGAGCATGAAGCTATTGCTCTGTCTTGTTGGCCTGTAGGGAGCTGAAAAATGAAGACCAGGTGCATCCTGTGGTAAGTTTTTGTGTACTGCTTCCCTTTGTTTGGAACAATATGACAAACCTGAAATGTACTAAGCATTTCAGGACAGATCCCGACAGAAATTGGGGATTCTTTCTGAAGAAAAATAGAATAGAGTGGGGGGAAACCATTTACAATGAGTAGCTGGCAGGCACTGGGGCAGAGTGTTAAGCCTGACTCTGATTTTGTTTTCCATAGGACTTCCCACACTTAAGTACCTTTCTCCCAAGATTGTTTTAGGAGAGCTGGTGTTTGTGACATAACACATGTCAGGGCAAGGTCATACATACAGGATGTCTCAAGAAGTACCAATGAACTGGAGAATATAGATTTTAATATCAACAGGTTCAAGTTGCTGACAGATTGGACATGCTTGCTAAGAGATCTGATCCCTAAGGGAAAGAGTGTTTCAGAAATTGATAGCTGATCTGGCTGTTGCAGTGTATTGGGAAAAAGAAAGGAAAAAAAAATGTTAAGGCTGAATAAAACTTGTAGTTCTCTGATTAAATTTTGTGACTGCTGTATTTTAATTATTCAAAAACGTATCAAAACCTAAAATAAAAATTAAAGCAACATAGTTTCATAGAAACTGATTATATTTTGCTTGTGAATCTGCTGACATATAAATAGGACTATAAAATATACTAGTTGAAATTTAGTTCTATGAGAGAATTAATCATAAATCTATACAGGTCCTTTAAAAAATAGATATATCAGAATATTTGATATTTCTAACATTGTATCCAATAATAGTGTCAGTGTCACCATTACAAGGAAAAGACAGTGGCAAAATATATTTATGATTGTTCTCTTGAATGTAGTAAAATTCTTAAATCAGATAATATCATATCCCTCAATAGATTTTCCAGTGTGCCTGAGAATGTTTCTAATACAAAGAAAGACCGCATACAAGAGAGCATAGATGAAAGTTTGTCTGTCACTGGGAATTACTGATAATACTAGGTTTCAAGTACAGGTACTGATTAACTTACAAGAGGAAGCAAGCTACTTTTAGAGCATGTGACACGATATTTAGAGATTTTCTTTGAGTTTTTATGTTCAAGAGCTAAATATGTTTCATTTTCTCCTTTCTCCAGAACTTCTAAAATCCAAAAATAAAAGCACATAGAGATTAAGATGGCAACGGGTCTGGAGCAGCCGTGCCAGGACACAGCGTGATCCTGAGAGCTGTGCACTGTGATACCAGAGTATTAATTGCATTTCCAAGAGCAACAAAAGGCGAATAATTCTTTCAACAATGATCCTACATCGACAAACAAGCGGCAGCAGGTTTGAGGTTTTGGGGCCGACACAGAAGAGGACTTCTGAGAGCACCCAAGCCTGGCTGTGGGAACGAATGGGCAGCCCAGACAACAAAGGCCAAGAAAGCCAGCAAAAAACTGCGCAGAAACGGAGTGAAATGCGCCGGACCGGCCCAACTCTGCGAGCTCTGTGA
>NW_007733265.1:66338-66548 GCF_000696425.1 Galeopterus variegatus
GAATAAATAAATAAATAAACAACAAATACACACACTGCAGGAACGCTTTGCAAGGCTCAATAGCCCCATCTAGTGTTCACAGAGTGTGAAAACGCCCTGAGAGCGAAGGGCAGAAAACACTCTTTTACGAGAATTGAATCGGAGGTCCAAGAATCGAGAGAAATTCCCTGCCAAAATGAACAAACACCCAAAAAGAGATACCCGAAATGC
>NW_007733265.1:67819-90797 GCF_000696425.1 Galeopterus variegatus
AAGGAAAAATAAACAAATGGGACTCTATCAAACTAAAAAGCTTCTGCACAGCAAAAGAAACTATTAACAGAGCTAAAAGGCAACCAACAGAGTGGGAAAAAATATTTGCAAAATACACATCTGACAAAGGACTAATATCCATAATATATAAAGAACTCAGAAACCCTTCAGCAAATAGGGCTGGGCACAGACTTCATGAATATGACCCCAAAAGCATGGGCAACCAAAGGAAAAATAAACAAATGGGACTATATCAAACTGAAAAGTTTCTGCACAGCAAAAGAAACAATTAACAGAGCTAAAAGACAGCCAACAG
Source organism: Galeopterus variegatus (assembly GCF_000696425.1). Taxonomy (NCBI): domain Eukaryota; kingdom Metazoa; phylum Chordata; class Mammalia; order Dermoptera; family Cynocephalidae; genus Galeopterus; species Galeopterus variegatus. Next base: position 68,136 of record NW_007733265.1, read on the forward strand.
AGTGGGAGAAAATATTTGCAAAATACATATCTGACAAAGGACTAATATCCAGAATATATAAAGAACTCAAACAACTTTACAAGAAAAAAACAAGCAACCCTATTAAAAAATGGGCAAAAGAGCTAAGTAAGCATTTCTCTAAAGAAGATATGCAAATGGCCAACAGTCATATGAAAAAATGCTCAACATCACTCAGCATCCGGGAAATGCAAATCAAAACCACACTGAGATACCATCTCACCCCAGTTAGGATGGCTAAAATCCAAAAGACGCTGAACGATAAATGCTGGCGTGGTTGCGGAGAAAAAGGAACTCTCTTACATTGTTGGTGGGAATGCATAATGGTGCAACCCCTATGGAAAATGGTTTGGAGGTTCCTCAAACAGTTGCAGATAGATCTACCATATGACCCAGCTATCTCACTGCTGGGAATATATCCAAAGGAATGGAAATCATCAAGTCGAAGGTATACTTGTTTCCCAATGTTCATTGCAGCACTCTTCACAATAGCCAAGAGCTGGAATCAGCCCAAATGTCCATCATCGGATGAGTGGATACGGAAAATGTGGTATATCTACACAATGGAATACTACTCAGCTATAAAAACGAATGAAATACTCCCATTTGCAACAACATGGATGGACCTTGAAAGAATAATATTAAGTGAAACGAGTCAGGCAGTGAAAAAGAAATACCACATGTTTTCACTTATTGGAGGGAGCTAAAGCTCTTACAACAAGAAAATGGAGGGGACACATCTGGGTGGGAGGGGGGAGAGGGAGGAGGGAGGGAGGTTTTGGTGATGGGACACAATAACTAACTACATTGTATATTGACAAAATAAAAATAATAAATAAATAAATAAATAAATAAATAAAATAAAAGCACATAATAACTCATCAGTAGATTTTTAATAAGGTTAAATGACAAAATATTAAACATTTATATTCAAGCACTACACATTTTTACCTGCTCCCTTTATAGATATAAATATGTGTGTATATATACACATTCATACATACATATACACACACACATATACGAGTAGATGCATAAATTTAAATACATGGTAAATTTTATTTAGAATGAATAAAAACAAAGTATTTTTAAGCTAAAATATACAATCTCCTAATATTAGGGAATAATGTTTTAGATACTATTGTAAATTAAAAAGGAATAATATAGTAATATTGTAATATAAAGTTTCAGTGGCTTAAAAAAGAAATCTTGAGCATTGTTGGTATGTGGCAAGCAAGATCTATTTTTTATAATATAGAAAACTGTATTATAAAATCAATCATTTTAGCAATGTCCATGAAGAGACTGTTGCCTGGGCTATTCTGTTCTGCTTCTTACAGTCGGAAAATTGGAAGAAATCTTAACATTCAGTTTTAACTTTACTGATTCTGCTTATAAGTCTTATATAGACAAGGTCATCATACTTTTTTAACTCACTAGAATTTTATGAAGGTGAGTATTGCCTTACCTTTCACAGAAATGCTCATTTCAAAAGTCTTCTTGCCCCACCCCAACACCACTCCAACTGTTTTGATCCCTCCAAATTTAAATTTAGACAAAGGACAGGAATCTATATAGTGTGGAAATGGAGATACATTGATAGCTAATACAGACACGTGTCTCCTACTAATTTCCCTCAAGATAGCATAAATACATTTGGGGAAAAAAAATTAGAAAGGGATTTTAACCAATTTAAGTATTTGCAGACGTTTCCCTGCTTATCTTGAAAACCATCAGATCATGATAGCAATAAACATTTACCCCTATGTAGCTATCGACTATTCCAGTTGTAACTATTGGTATTTGAAAGAAATATTAGATATAATTACAGAGAAGAGACCATTTTTCCAGAGACCATTTTCAACTTCAAGATAATGAGGGCAAAAATAAGTATTTTCTTTCTTAACATATGAGCAGATTTGCAACATCACCTTGGAGCTATATATAAAGCCTTTTATTTTTAAATATTGGAAAAATTTTCAAATAGTTTTAAAAAATGAAAAGTATTTTTATTTTTATGTTTCTTTATTTTGTCCTTTGTTCCCCCCTGTTTACCTTAATGATACTTTCCCATCTCCTTTTTTTTCTGTCTCTCCTGAAAATATTTTACTTGGGAGGAGAGAGGAGTTAAAATAACTTTATTTAGTAAGTGTCATGGACTGCATGTTTGTGTCCTCTTCAAAATTCATGGGTAGGAGCCCTAACTTCTACTTCATGGGATGGTATTAAAAGATGGAGCCTTTGGGAGGAAATTAGGTTCAGGTATTTATGAGAGAGGAGCCACATGATGGGATTAGTATTCTTATAAGAGAAAGCGAGTGGAGCTCTCTCTTTCCACCATATGAGAATACAGGGAGAAGGCAGCTGTCTGTGAACCAGGAGTTGGACCTTTATGAAGAGGCCAAACATGCTCGTACTCAGATTTCAGACTTGCACCTTCCAGAAATGTGAAAAATATATGTGCTGCCGAAACGAGCATAAGAACTGTGAAAAATAAATATCCGTTGTTTAAGCCACCCGGTCTATGGTATTCTATCACAGCAGCCTGAACTAAGACCCTAAGATATAAGGGTCAAGATATGTAATCTAAATATACACTGGTAATTTCGTATGAAGCTTATCAATTAATCAAGAGAAATCCTATTTATAAAACAAGGATTTGGGTTTTATATCTTAGATAATAAAGATAAATATCCAGGGCTGCCTGGCCCTGGGCTTGCTAGCTCGGGGTGTTGCATCTCTGCATGGTGCGGGAAAAGGTGGCTTCAAGTACCCAGCTTCTGCAGAGACAAGTCCCAGGCAAAGAGGGTGGTGAGCCCAAATTTATGGAAAATGTACAGATAAAACATGGTCATTCCTGTTTTTTCCCTTTGGGACTGGTTTGATGTCCACCATGGGCTACTTTAGCAGGGCCTAGACCTGCTGGAAGACTCTTTCAGCTACAACAGCTTTGGCAACATGTGTGGCAAGAATTTCCCAGTGGAAAGGGTTCCTTTTATCATGAGTAAGGACATAACTCTAAAAAAACAGAGGTGTTCTTTAGTAATTCCTCCAACTTTGATATCAAAGATGCGAGCCTCCATTCCACTATCTTCTGCATCCCCTGGAAGAGGTCCATCTCTTTGTAAAAAACTCTGTAAGTCATTTTCTTTGTTTAACTCCTGCATCCTTCAAGCACCTGGGTTTTATTCCATGTTTGCATCTGTTTAATGGAATAATGGCAGGAAGAAACACAATCCATGTCCTATATATTCTCAAATTAGACTGGAAATGTCTTCAAATGACCTAAATAAGATGCTTTGACTCCCAGATACTGGTATAGTGACCATGTGTATCAAAATATCCAGCCTTATTTTTGGTCACGATGTTTACCTCCCAATCCATCACGACTATTGGACTCACATTTTCATGGCATTGGTTATTTTGAGATTGTTTGCAGGATATCATGATGGCAGCATTGCAACTATACTAGCGACCTCAGCATAGAATTAGACACAGAATGGAAAACATAAAGTGTTTGCTGGGGGTTGCTGTTGTATCTACGATTACCACGCAATTCTGCTCATCTTGATTTTTTTTTTCCTCAGAAAGAGAACAAAATTGGCAGTTGAACTTTTCTAAGTCACAAATAAAGGCATCTGCTCTCCTTTCCTGCTGTTCTAGCTGCTGTGAACATTCACCACCCACATTATCTTTTGTGTCCTCCTGGTGGCTCTGCTGCTGAGCCTGGAAACTTCAGGAGCTGACCAGGTTATCAAATGTCAGCCAAATGGAATATAATCCTCTTCCAGACATTCAGTGTATGGGGTGATACCATGTAATTGGCCTCATCTGGACCAGCAAACTCATCCTTTTGTGTCAGCAAATAACTATAGCTGGGATAATGTTTACTTGTTATTTTAACAAAAATAAAAAGGATCATACAATCATTTCCTCTTTTGCCATTTTTTTTTCTTCTACTATCAAGGAACAGTCATAAAAGTGTCATTTTTAATCATTGTGGTGAGAATTCCAAAAATCATTCTCATGTATATTTATAACACCCTGAGAGACAAGCATGGTGCATGGTCAAGATGTGTGTTCTGATACTGCTTCTACTGATTATGTTGTCCTGACAAAAGCCTGCACCATTTCAACCAGGCTACATCTGCCATTAATAAGACAGATTTTTGTACATCAGCGAAGATGCACTGAAAACCTTATCCAAGAATTCAAGTCATTTTACATCTGTCAACTGCTTTGGAAGACTCGTAATTTTTCTAGAAAGGTGTTAGTGCTATGTGTTACTGTTCTTGGAGGACTGATGGCATTTAACTACAACTATGCACTCCAGGTGTGGGTATTTCCTCTGATATTGGTAGCTTTCATTTGCCCACTTATTAGCACATAGATTTTATCTGTGTTTGAAACTGTGGTGGCACACTTTTTCTGTGTTATGCTGTTGATCTGGAAACAAATGATGGATTGACAGTAAAGGCCTATTTTATGGAACAAGAGGTTTTGGGTTTTGTAAAAAGGAGCAACTAAATGATGCTTAGGAACAGAGAAACAAGAATTAAATAAGGAGTAAAAGGGAACAGAACTCTGACACATTATGAGATAGACATCCATTGGATATTTGTATATGGAAAAAGTTTCCTTCTTAGAGCTGTTTACAGAATAAATGATAATGCCTGATGGATAAATAATCAATCAATCAATCAATCAATCAAGGAAGGATTAACAAAGGTATTTCTCCATTTTTTACCCTACTATCTTTCTGTTTCTTAAATTCCAATAAAAAATAATGGTGAGTTCAGGCATGAAGCCAGGGACCAGGCCCTCCTCCCACAACCAGGCACACTGTCAGTACCATAGGGGCCTACCTGGGGTCCTGAGGCATGGAGTCAGGGACCAGACCCTCCTCCCACCATCAGGCACACCACCTGTGCCACCACCAACTAGGTAAGGAGCATGCCAAAACATCAGCTCCATGTGGGTGGCCCACCATGTCTACCACAATAACCATGGCTGCCGCGGAAGCAGCTAGCTGCCACAACCACAGTGCAGATGGTCTGCCAGTCATTGGAGTGCATTGACACAAGGAGAGTCACCAGCAGTGACCAAAGAAAAAAAGAGGATGTCTCTCTCCACAAAGCTCATTCCAGAGTGACAGAAGAAGCATATTGGGGGACTTGAACATATCTCTCAGCATTGGACGGATCAGCCAGGCAACAAATCAACAGTGTAACCATTACTCTTTCAGAAGGAGAGAAAAAATCTAGGGTAATTAGAGGGGGGAGGAAAGGGGGGGGATGGAGAGAGATTGGACAAGGGGCATAAATAATAAGTATGATTTGTAACAAGGTATATGCTTGTAGTATTGATTTGATCAACAAATGTCAACTTTGAACCCTCCAAATATGCATAATCAATTAGGATTAAATAAAATTTTTTTAAAAAAAGAAAAAAAAGAAAGACTGGTGAATTAAATCAAAATTACCTTATTTCTGACCGTGACTTCCAGGACTGAGAAATCTCTTAGTGCTTTTCATCCCAATCTACTTATCTATTCATCTAACCACTTTTTCCTAATTTTCCAAACTTTTAGTGATCTCTTATTTGCTTTTATTTTCTTCAATTCTCTGAGAGAGAAGAAGGAAAAGAGATGAATTGAAGGATTGACCCAACCATGTTTAAATAACTCTTCTTAACTGGCATTTCAAATCCTTATAGTCATCAGGTTTAATATGTTTTACAGTACATGCCCACAGATAGCTGTTGAATAAATGCACCCAACATTAGAGCCAACATATGTATTTGTAACTTATTTTAGTTTTATTTTTCATATATAATGAATTCATGTTTTGTTTTATTTTGAATGCAAAACAAGATATTCAATACTTCATTTTATCTAAATTTCAAATCTATAAAAATACAAATCTCATTTTAAAAAACTTAGAGTGATCTAAAATGTAGTAAATCTATTAATTGAAAGTATGTAAACAAACTACTCTATTTTTTAAAAATCAGCATCTTTCTAGAATTTTTAAATTTATAGTAAATTGAAAGTAATAACCATTTTTACAAGATCTAGAATTTTAAAAATTATCATTATATTTGTTTATAATTTCTCCCTAAAGATTACTTTCATTCCTCCTCAGTTGCCATAAAAAGAGCATCCTTCAGTGATAACAGACTGTCTAAATTTCCAGGTTATATTTTCACCCATACAGTCATTGTACTTCTAGTTCATCAAAAAAAAGTCAAGAAAGGAAAAAATTGCAGAAACCGTTTTCTTTACCCTAGAAATAGACACGCACATTTTTATGTAAGTAACTGTTAAAATTTATACATTAATAATTTTTCAGAAATGAATTTGGGATATACTCTCTATATATTGTAAATTTAAATATACATATATATTATGTAGATTTCTCAAAAATAAGCAAAATATAACCATTTCATGTTTAAAAAGTCTGACAGTTCAAAAGATTATCTTGCTCCTTGCAATTTTTTATAGATAATTCCTGAGATGCAGAGTCGAGCATCCTCTAAATAAAGGCTCTGTTTTACTTACATATTAGACAAATATTTAGCACACATAGAGTGAGATTGTAGACGGTGGTGGTACCTGTCATGAATGATTTCATGTATTAACTCGACTCATTTTTTAATGCTATGTAGAGCTACAGGAAGTTAAGGAGGTCAAAAGGGCACCACAAATGTGAATGTGGAGTTCAGGCATTTATTATTATTAAGGATAACAAATTATTTGCTGGGCTACTATCAAGTTGTGGAAAGAATCAAGAAAAAATGAATTCTTTGATCTTGGAAGTTCATACAGGTTGTTTGAGGCATTTCCTTGGAAATCTCAGATATAAGCCTCAGTTTCTTGTTTGTGAAAAAGCATAAATATCACTGCTCTTTAATTCTGTGAGACATAACTTAATGCACGAAGGTATTTATCCAGCTATTTAAAACAAAGATAAAAAGTTTGTGTTTATTAAAACAAAAAGAAAAAATATGCTAAAATTATGTTTTATACCAATAGAAAATATAACACAATGATTGAGAAATGAGTGTTAGTCTTGACACTCACCAAATAGTGCAGCGCACTGAATCTACATTCTGGCCCTTACCAAGGCTCGTTGGTCATTCTCCTAAGGCAAAGGCTAACTTTTAAAAAGTGTATTTTTTTTGTTGATGCATCTTTTGGTTATAGATGCCAAATAATATTTACAGAACAATTTTCACTTATCTCAATTTTAAAAGCAGGTTTTTGAATCTCTGTACATGCATTTCCAAATGGTTAAAGAAGCATATATATGACACTATTATTTATTAATAGAACTAATGCAATTTAAATATCAGAATCAATGGAAGCATAAAACAGTTAAATACCAATGAACCACAAAAGCATGTGGAGCTGGTTAGAGGACACTTTACTCCACATACGTTGCTTAGCAGCAACTCCTTCCTGAGGCTGATGCTAACTCTGTGAAGCAATTAACATTAAAGTGACTGGGGGAAAAAAAAATGAGAAGGCAATGCATCCTGTCTCAAAAAAAAAATTCCCACCTTTATAGGTACCTGGTAGGATGTACACTTCATGCTAGAGCAGGAAGAATTTCAAAATAATCATTGGCACTTTAAGCAGAGGTTTACAGGTATACACAAGAAGCTCCAAAAATATTTTTTAAGTGCCCAACAGATTGTGTCATTTTTACAAAATGATAGTAAGGGTATAACTTTCTATCCACCTATGACAATGTCGAGTTATTTTAATCTGAAAACATTACGTTTAAAAACGCAATTGTGAATATAATGTGAGCTTAAAGTACATTTCAGCAATAGCACCCTGCTTCATTTAAATTAGTAATTCAGGAATATTTCTGAAAATTTAACTAATATTGTATAAGGTATTACCTCAGTTATAGAAGCATAAACATAATAACAAAAACGATAACAGTAACAAGCTTCCTTTTTCTATGAAAGAGGAAAGCTATGGATTTTAGCACAAGTATAAGAGGAATTTGTAGATTCTACAGTTCACTGTAACAATGCTCAAAGCCAATGACTTAAGGCAGTATATTCTAAGAATAAGCATTAGCTAAACTTTCTGGAAAGAATAAGACATTGGCATTGCTCTGACAATGTTGCTGTGGGTCTTTATTAAGGAGCAAATTGATCTGAATTATTTTCTAATAATCTCATCTTAAGAAGATTAATACTTTACTACCTGCAAACTATTTGAACAGTTCAATATTTTTTAATAATAATTGTATAATGCCTGTGAAAATAGATCTGAACAAGGCATCTTTAATCTAAGAAACATCTCACTGGATTAAGTAATTATTTTTCAGTTATATGCTGCAATACTCAAGGGACATTCCCTTAAGACTACTTTGATCACCTTTTGATGGACAAGGGAAAAGAAGAGGCAAGCAAGGTCGGTGCCTCAGTTCAATCTGTTTCATATATCAGGCATGTAGGTAAAGCTTTTTTTGAACGAGAGATTTCATGGCAAAAAAAAAAAAAAAAAAACCCTGAAAATAAAGAACAAAAAACCCCCACTCCATTAAAGGATACCAAGCAATCAGTTACTTTGCTAAATCACAAACAAAATCTAAGGAGGTAAAGCATCTAACATTAACAGCCAAGATTATCAGTTTTTAGAATATGTGTATTTTTAGATTATTCTGGAATATAGGTAAGGCAGTCATGACAAAATAATTAAAATTTTAGTTAACATTTTCAAATAACATGTAACAAATATTGAGGTATGTAATTTCACATAGAAAATAAAATTCTTTGTATTTCTATAATGAATTTTGAGCTGTACACCACATCCGTGTGGCTGAAGGAAGGAAGCCATTGCCTTAATGTATTTATTGAAGTCTCACTTGTGGATTCGAATGCAATTATTTCAGTCCTTGTGTTTCTACAGTTGTACATCATGCATCATTTTTTTGCATCAAAAAGAAAAGTAAACTTCAATTATTTTTTTCTCTGAACAATGATATCTGACTGTCACCATCTTAGCCTTTATTACTATCTGAAATAATATCGATCTTAGATTTTTGTCTTTCTCTTTTTAACTAGAATGTAAACTCTAAAAGATTAGAGTCCTTGCTTAACATTTTCACTTCTATCTCTTCAGTGCCTAGAAGAGTTTCTAGCAAATTATTAGGCAGTTAAGCAATTTTGTTGAATGAAAAAATCATTATGTTCAACTTGGTTTATAACTTAATCTCTCTACATTTTACTCCATAATCTGTAAAATAGAAATGGCAAGGAAGGGAAATAAATTAGGTGTTTGTTTGGATCTCACAGAACTCTAAATTTTAAATAAATCAACAATGATATTATCTAGAAATTATGAGAATAGCTAAGAGAGGTTACTAACTAGTACGTATCAAATACCAAATATAAAGTATTTTGATATGTAAGAAGTCAGGGTGAAATGTCTTTGCTGGTAATAAGGGATATTATTTCAATGTGAAAGTCTTTCTATGAATGGTACACTTGGTCACGGACAAATCGCAGACATGATGGTGTGGTACAAATAATATCTCTACCCTTTTCACTATGAACAGGCTAGTATTGATAATATGAACATAAATATACAAATGGCAAGTAAATGTAAATGTAAATAAGAGAAAGAAATGACATATAATCAAGACCTTACACCATTAATGCTCTGCTTTTGTTTGTTTGTTTGTTTGTTTGTTTGTTTTGTCTTTTTCATGACCGGTAAAGGGATCGCAACCCTTGGCTTGGTGTCGGCCCACACCGCGCTCAGCCAGTGAGTGCACCAGCCATTCCTATATAGGATCCGAACCCGCGGCGGGAGCGTCGCTGCGCTCCCAGCACTGCACTCTCCCGAGTGCGCCACGGGGTCGGCCCTTAATGCTCTGTTTTAAGAAAACTATACCTATTCAAGTTATTAAGCTTCAAGATATTAAGTTAGGCCTTTGCTATGTACTATAAATAAAATATAAATAAACCTATGCCCTTATATCAAATAGCTAACTGTCTTATTGGTAAACAAAATTACAACTTATTAAAAAAAGAACAAACATTTTCACTTTCTCTCACAAATCATTTTAGATTTAGGATTTGCAGCACCATCAATATTTCACTCTTTGAAAGTGACTATGTTTTACATAGTTTAATAATTTTACGAATAGGCTTAAATTATTTAATTTTTTATTATTGTTTCTTAATTGTGATTATTTAATTTACTCATAGACTATATCATAGAATATATTTTATTACAAATGATCTACCTTACAGTGTACTTACTATAAGTAAAAGGAGCATTACTTTTGAACATTAAATAAAATGCTCTAAGTCCATTGAAGTGAAACTCCTTTTTATTTAAAAAAAAAAAACTTTTAAAATATTCATTTTAAAATGTGGTGAAAGTTGCTCTTTTAAAGACCCTCTTCAACATAATTACCAAACGTTTACATGTAAATTTTAGTTGGGATATTTTTACAAAATCTGTCTAAAGACATATTGCAAATAGAAAATAATGTTTATTTTAGTGCTTTATCCCTAAAACTTAAATTTAAAAAAAGCCCCATGTTACCACTGTCTACAGCACCGATAATGCAATTCACTATTTCAGATTTTCAAACTATAAAATTTTCCTGTACATGCCCCCCAAATTATTGAGTGTTAAAACTTATGTAATATGTAATATATAATAAAATCTTTGCAAACAGATACAACATTTTGTTGGAATGAATAAAAAATGCAGCCCCATTTTTGAAATATTCATGGCCAAAAGAAAAGCATTGTTATCTGTGAAAACATCTAGCATTAACTACCAATTTAAGGACATAAGAGGAATCATGTTAAATAAATTTAGGAATTAACCAAACCTTGAAAGTGAGGAGATCTATAAGAAAAATGCCCTACTTTGGTTTCCCCAGAAACAGACAATGATTATAGTGCAAGGACCATAAATGGAGAGTTGGGAAGAGGGGGAGGGAAAGAAGACAACAGTAAAGCCTGCGTTATGAATAGGCTACCACTAGGGGGATTCAGAGCCTAATCGCATCATATTGGGAAACAATAGGAAAAGGTGGACACCATATGCTTCAGAGGCATTTCATCCATGGGGTGAGAGAACTGAGGTGTTTCTGCACCATCAGCTGTCATTCCTTGGTTATATTTTGATCACAGGTGCTTTAATTCCAGTTTGCCATCCAAGATTAGACTAGCTTTTCTGAGTCTTTAAAGGAAAACCCCAGGCAAAGAAATAGACACCAACTATATTAAAAAGGTAAAGTCTGGAGAAATGGGTACAAAACTCTGCTATCTACTCTAAGTGAGTCATTGTGCAGTATATGGATGTATTGAAACAACACACTGTACCCCACTATAAATAAAATGGGGGGGGGGAGTGTTAACTGCTGCAGACTGGATGTCTTTAACAAGTACATGGCAATGTATATCAAGTATGTGGCATGGGGGTCAGAGAAGGAGGGGAGATTAACAGTCACAGATTAAAAGAAAATTCATAGATTAATAAGAACTGGACATATTCATGATCTTGATTGTGATCGTTTTATGGGTATATATATATGTTAAATCTCATAAAATTATGCAATTTAAATATGTACAGCTTGTTGTATGTTGGTTATACCTTAATAAAACAATTAAAAAAAAAAAACAATGGGGAGAAAAGAAAGCTTAGGAAGTCATATAAACAAAGTTTTAAAAATAGCTTTATTTGAGTCGTGATTAGAAAAAGGCTTTTTTTTTTTTTTTCCCTTTTTGTCTTTCTTCGTGTCCGGCAACGGATCGCAACCCTCAGTGTCGCGCCCGTCCCAGACCGGGACCAGCAACGGGATCGCAACCCTCGGTGTTGCATCCGCACCTCGCTCAGCCAGTGAGCGGGAACCGGTCTGTATGTGGGATCCGAACCCTCAGCGGGAGCGCCACCGCACTCCCAAGCGGCGCACTGTAGCAGTGCACCACCAGGCCAGCCCTAGAAAAAGGCTTTTTTAAAAAAAAATTTCTATGACAAGTAAAAAATTTAATAAATCCTACAGACTGACATTAGATGACATTAAGAAATTATTGTTAATTTGTTGACTATGATGATGATTTTTTTTTTTTTTTTTTTAAAGGATGACCGGTAAGGGGATCTCAACCCTTGGCTTGGTGTTGTCAGCACCACGCTCAGCCAGTGAGCAAACCGGCCATCCCTATATAGGATCCGAACCCATGGCCTTGGTGTTATCAGCACCGCACTCTACCGAGTGAGCCACGGGCCGGCCTGACTATGATGATGATTTTGCAATTATATTAAACTACTGTCTGTTACATATGATGTCTGGGATTTGTTTTTAAATAAAGTCATGAAAGGAAAGTTTGGGTGGGTATCAAAGAAAGCAAAAATAGGTTATGATGGTTGGTTTTGCTATTCCCTCTACTTTTGTCTATGTTTAAAAATAGCCATAATAAAAAGTTAAAAATTGGAATCTTAAACCAAAACAAAGAAATGAGAAAAATAGTATTTGCCATTTTTGCAAATGTGTGAGTATAATGTATTTAATTACTACCAGTTTCAACACAACACAGCATTTGTTTTGCTTTTATTGATGTCTGTGTTTTTAAAACTCAGCTATGTACCATGATTTATACCATGGTGCCTCCTGATAAATGTATTCCAAAATCATTAAAGTTATTGGAGGCATGATCTCATATGTCAAATTTAATTATTATTTTTAATGTTTAAATGCACCTCTAGTTAATAGATTTAAACCTATTAAATATACTTTTTGTAAGATGGAAAAAATCCAATGAAACATTCTGTCATATCTAGCTAGGCTATTGGCATACCGTGCTATTTTGCCATTTGAGGGGTTTTGCCATTAATTACTTTGGATACAATTAGTTTGCCCTTCTGTTTTTCTTTTTCACTGCACTTTCTTCACTGACTTGCTAAGTATGAAGTCAGCCTTATTAAATTCTTCGCAATACATTTTCACCAATATATACTTTGTTCCAAAGGTGGATTTGGTTATCTTTTCAAAAATCCATCTATATTTTGCCTTAAAAAACTAACCTTATGTACCAGCTGCCATGAAATTAAAATTTGATGGTTGTTTTACCACTACCATTGTTCTACATAGAATTTGTTTTACTATAAAACTTCATTTAAAACATCTTTCCTGTTTGTTCATATAATAATATACATATATAATTTTTGAATTATAGTAATTTGACAATCGTATTCACAGAGTCTAGTTTCTGGCTTAATATAACCTATAATAAGGCAAAACATCTAAAATGCAAACAGAATGAAATATATTTGGGCTACTTTTGAAAGTTAAAAAAAATGGGAAGAGCAAAAAGATAACTCAGAAAACTCAGTTAATTTAATATGCAGTCAGTTCAATGTAGTATGTTGAAAACCCCATCAGACATTGGCATTTTCTGTAAGAAATGTACTTTTAACACAACCTAATAAGTAGAGAGGAAGTCATTCTGCTAAAAGAATAATTTCGTTTTTTACTCAAGATAACTGCTACCTCATAATGCTGAAAGATTTCTTGTATGTGTAAGACAAAGCTGAGCTATAATGAGGTTATTCATTTTTCTTAGACCAGCAAATAAATGAACTCTAAGTAATGGGTTACAATTTGGAGTTCTTTTTTTATGCTGAAAATAAGGACTTTGCAAAACTCATATTTCTTTTAGTGCCTCAACATGCTCTTCAGTCATTAGAAATAAATTTATAGGGGCTGGGGGGAAAGGGAGACAAGTTCTATTTATAGTCTATAACATAGTAGCAATGCCATGAAATCCTGAAACTATACTTTATAAGGAAAATAAAGAATGTCTACAATGAATAAACTAGAAAAGATGATAATTTTGAAAGACCCTAATTGGCACTAAATCAAATACAGCAAACTTCTCAAAGAAAGACTTTTGTAAGGAGGTTTTAAAATGCAACGGAATGAGGGCACAGTAAAATCATATGGGTTAATCAAAAGTAAATTTGAATGAGTTATCAGTTAGCTATTTTAAGGCATTAAAAATATTCAGTTTTGCCATCTATATCCTGTTTGGCCATTCTGTTTGGTCTTTAGTCTTATATTTCTGATGCCTGGACTTCAGTTCTATTATCTTTAGTGCAAATGATATTCCTACTCTCTAAAGCAATTGCCTGATGTGGTCTTATAAATAAAGAAAGGCGTGTTTAAAAGGGGATTTGAAAGTGAGAGTGGTTCTAACACTGTACTATGAAGGAATATTTTAGAGATATTAAAATAGAATGTTAACTATTCATATTCTTGTTAGAATTTTTCTGTATTTGTCTTAATAGAAGTTGATTTGAGATAAAGAAATGTCAGAAAATACTGTGTGAAGGTTTTTGTAAGTGACACACTGATTAATTTCTAGTATTCACATAGTTCCTTGCAAGCTGAAATTGAAGGCTCCCCGCCTGACATTTCTAACATTTGATATGAGGTAGTAGTGGTTACAGACCTGATCAATTGGAAAAAAATATTTATAAAATGATGTTCATATTTCTGAGAAGCATTAAAATGTGCAGACAGAAAAACTTAACACTACATTTAATTGAGTTTCTTATGAAATAAAATATTAAAATGGTATGTTTTTATTTCAACCTATTTTTCTGAGACTCCAAGACCATATAAGACTTATCACAGCCTTACATCTCTTATTTAATTATTTATCTGCATGACAATCAATTAAAATTAGAAAAAATCATATTAAAACAGTTTCATTGTGAGCAATCCATGATAAAAATGTTCCTTGCTTTTTTCTCTATACATGTGCTTATTTTATGATCACAGTTGCTTTTATTTCTATATTGAAATTTATGTTATTCTAAAGTTGACTCATATGCTTTTATGCATTGCAAGTATGAATTTTGTATTTTCCTAATATCTGTAGAGACATCTTTTTAAGTAAAAATACCATCTGCATAAATTCAAATTTAATAAAAATTAATTGAGTACTCAAGGTATTATGTGACATGCTAGTAATTCAAAGTTAATATGAGGGTTCTTTAAAAGTTCATGAAAAGAAAGAAGCAGAGCAAGATGGCAGACTATAGGTGTCCAGGGCACATTTCTCTCGCAGAAAATGACCAGAACAACTAATAGCTAAATACTGACAGGAGCATCTGTGGGAAAGCACAGGAGTGCAGCAGAAGACAGATAGATAACCATGGACCACTAAAGCCCAGGATGGCAGCATAGAGGGAGAAAGGCACATGGCCTCAGCCACCAAATCTCTGCCACTAGGATTGGCACAGGAAAGACATTTCTTTGTGCAGAAAAGGTAGGAAGAGGGTCAGCCCCTATGCTAACTACAGAGGCCTATAGTTCCTATTGCAGGAGGCTTCCACAGCCCTTGCAAGCCCAAAGCCAAGTATGGGGAACTGCTTAGAATATACATGTTGCATTTCTCCAGAATAGGAGCACATACTGAGCACTTCCTAATATACCACATCCTCATGCCCTAAGTCTGTGTAATGGTGCCATCTTGAAACCAGAGCCACTGAGAGAGCACTCCCTGCCCTGGGGTCAGTAGCCAACACACTCCCTCACAGGAGAGGCTAAAAATGGACCCAGAAGCAACCCTGACTCCAGTCCTGCATTTCTAGGAAGTAAATCTCAGACCAGCTGAACTGACACCCCCCCCGCATCCATGGCCAGACTCCCTAATGCCCCCTATACCCTACACTAGGCTGAGTTCTCTGTGCCCAAGGGGAGCAGCTAGGTGGTCTCACCCTCAACAGTCTTGCCTAGTGGCCTCACCCACCAGCCAAGAGGAGGCTCAGCAAACCTGCCCTTGGCAGAGTTGCTCCCAAACCTCTGAGAGAAGTATGATATCACACCTGGCCCTAAGAAGTAGCACAAAGGACTGGTTCCCAAGAGACTTGAATCCACCTAGCTGAGCCAAAAAGTGCCCACACCCCTGACTCAGAGCAACAGCCCAGCTGTCACACTTCTGATGGAACTGCCCCCGAGTCTTTGAGCTATCACATACACATGCATACAAGTGAGCAAGAACTAGGCTGATGTGCATCTGGAATACCCACACCCAGTCAGAGAATCAGCATGGTGACCCTACCACGGATGAACCAGCCTACCCCCGAGTCTTTGAGCTATCACATACACATGCATACAAGTGAGCAAGAACTAGGCTGATGTGCACCTGGAATACCCACACCCAGTCAGAGAATCAGCATGGTGACCCTACCACGGATGAACCAGCCTGGAATCCCTGACACACCACAACCTACACTCCCAGCCTGAAAATCAATCCAGCAACTTCATCATCAGTAAACCAGCTCCCAAGATGACTGACATAGTGAACATGTGCACATCCCAGCCTGAAAACCAACACATCGAGCTCACCACCGGAGAGCTATGCCACCACCACCTCAAACCTCCTATGCATAGGTTGCTGACGCACATGCTGCAGACATAGTGAAAGTGGATTACAGCTGAAGAAACTACACAGTCTACACTACTGTACCCATCCAGAACAAAGCCATTGTACTCTACTTAATGGACACCCAAAGATACATTTGCAAGTAGGAGAGCATTGTAGGTAGTGGAAAGAAGGAAGGGAAGGCTGGCCTCGCTAGGGCGATAGGCAGCTCAGGTCAGCTATTGGGTTCTGGGAGAATGAAACTGTAATGGAATTAACCAACACTCCCCCACACTCTCTACCACTAGGTAAGTAATAGTAAGAAAGAAGAGACAAATAATTGTATTGGGTATATATTGGGAACACAATGGTTTTACCCAATACATTCAAATAGTTCATGTCAATTCCAATAAACATCGAGTCTGAAAAGACTGTTGCAGCATTATATTCACCCTTGTGAAGCCTGCGTTTGAAATCACACCCATGAATATTTAATTAAGAGTAGGTAAGGAAGCACAACAAAACAAATCAAAATAAAAAAAAAACAAAAAAAGAACGAAAAAACAAACTAAAAAACAATAACTTCAAGAACCACTCATCTACCACAATTAATTTTATCAGTATGTGAATATAATCTGCTTAGGTTTGTTTGGGGGATTTATAAATCCTGAGGAAGGGTAGGATCTCAATTACTATTCCTGCCTATAATTTGAAAACATAGTACACCAGTTTTGTGTTGAACTTCAACTAAATTATACTTAGAAGTATATATCTATGCTTTTAGAACTAAGTCACCTACTTGGTTTTATTATTTGACTTTTCCATTTCCATGCAGTTCATTGATGATGTATCCTCTTCCTCCGTTGAGAGGGAATGCCTTAAAGTGCCCCTGAAATAATCACTTGTGTCAGTTGCCCATTTATTCTTTATCAGCTCTGAATGCACCTTTTATTTATTTATTTATTTATTTACTTATTTATTTATTTATTTATTTATTTATTTTTATTTATTTATTTATTTATTTATTTATTGGTTATAAATATTCATGGGGTACAAAGCAAATTTTTTTTTTCTAGAATCTTACTTACTTATTTATTTATTTATTGGTTATAAATATTCATGGGGTACAAAGCAAATTTTTTTTTTCTAGAATAACAAAATTTCTTTAAGAATTTCTCCTTTAAAGTATTCAATAGAGGGTGCGTGATGAACAATGCATGAGAAAGATGCTTCTCTTGTGGGCTGGGCATCAACAGTGATGGTGTGAGGACATCTCTGCTACCTGCTCAGCTTTGGTCCCCCAGTCTTGGTTTGGTGATAACATTTCTGCAGCCCTCACGACAGGAAAACTAATGCCCCCATGGGCTGTGCACCCTGGAGGATGGCGTATTGCTTGACAAGTAACTCAGGCCAGCTCCATTTAGCCAAACTTGTGAACATCCCTGCTATCCAGTGAGCTGACCCACACCTTCTCCGGTGAGGTCTGAGCCCCTTCCAAGTTTGTTCTTCTTTGGGTACTCCCCCTCAGTCCTAGAGTATCAACAGTTTTCTTATGTCTTATAGTTGTTCTCTTACTATAGTTAACAATGCTTTGGATCAAACATCCCCTGTTTAACATACTGTGTGGTATTTATCTTTTGATTGGACCCAGACTGCCACACCATTTGAATGTGGTCTCCTCATGCACAAAGAAGGGAAACTCATGGACTTTTTATAGATAATTTATGAATGACTTTCCATCATATAAGCATGGGAAGTCATGGAAAATGCATTGGAATATTTTAAAACACCATTATTTACTTTCAGTTATGAATAATTTTAATCATGCAGAGAATGAATGTGCATTTTCAGGAAAGAAACATCCTAATTAAAATATTGTAGATGAGTTCCTGAAATAGAAGATTATGTATATAATGTATACATAATATACATATGTATATTATGTAAATAGAAGGAATTGTATGAATATCTGGTTGACATCGAGGCTTTGTGAGTGTAAATTTTTCTATTATTTTACTGATGACAATGACATTATCTTATATTTGAAATTGGTGGATGTGCGCAATCACATCTGACAAGAAAAATAAAGAAAAAAATGTAGTTAAAAATTATTAAATACATGTACATTTTCTTGAGACTGTGAAAAAGAAATCTTAGCCTTTCATTTGTTTTCTCTTATTTTCATAAATAAATTTGACAAATCGAAAACAAATAGTTTCTAAGAATTGGTCTGTAATGCATTTTATACATTAAAAAAAAATTGGGTGTAGAAGGTTTGAGATCATGTGTATTATTCAGGTTACATCAGAAGTACTGAACATTTAAGCCAAAAAAATATATTCATTCGGGAAAATCCAGCTGGAAAATTTCCAAACAATATCATAAAGTTATGAATTATCTTTGAGGCCTATAAAGTGCATCTCTATTTGACTTTAACTAATGATGTGTCTTAGTAATACAGCATGCTGGGAAATAAGGATGAATATAATTCCTACAAACAGTAATCATTTGGCATTCCTTCGTTTTGTGAAAACTTGAATATGGGCTGATAAGTGGTTTTTGGTTTTGGTGTTATTTTAATTGTACTGATTTTCTTGAGGAGCCCACTTTATTATTATTACCCCTTTAAATTTCCATTTGAGGAAAATTAATTGAACCAGGCTTGTGAGAAAAATGTTTAAGTTGCCAATTTCGTGAAGGGACAGTTTTCCATAGAGACCAAAGATAACTTGCACTGTGGAGCTACTTTACTCCAGTGATGTTTTAGTGATCGTTATAGCTTGAAGTGCTATTCTCTCTCTTAGGGGCATGTTCTTTTACCCTTGCTCAATGTAGAAAAGCTGATATCCAGTGAACCATATAAACATTATTTAAAATTAACACCTAAAAATACCATAGTACTCTTTATGTTTATAAAGTACAGTTACACATATAACCCCAACAACTCTTTGCAAAATAATGTGCAAATCAATAAAGAAAGATACTTCCACAATATAAAATTTTCAGAGACAGAAAAGTTAACACCTATCTTTCCTTGAACACATTTGGACACAGTATTGAAATAGAAATTTTACATGCAGTATATCATTTAATTCCTTCAATAGTTCTGGTAATATTACTCAGATTTTAAAGATTGTAAGCCCAAGAGTTTTTTAAAAAGTAGTTTCTTTAGGTTCAGAAAAAATAAAAATGGTTTAGCAAGGATCCACATTCAGGGATCTCTAGATCAAAAATCCATGTATTTCTACTACACCTTGATAGCTCTCCTTCCTTCTTTCCTGCCTTCTTTCCTTCCTTCTTTCCTGCCTTCTTTCCTTCCTTCCAACAATGATTTATTAAGTATCTAATAAATGAGGTGGTGCACTCAGTGCTGTTCATATACATATGGTTAAGACTCAGTTCTTATGTTGAGGAAGAAGTTTCACAGACAGATTCCAACCAAATAATTAGCGTACAAACTCAGGTCTTCTGAAATTGACCCAGTTCTTTTTCCTTTTTCCTTTGTTATGCCTTCTTAGTATTGAATACTTATTTGTTGACACATGTGGAGAGCAAAGCCTATCCCGACAAAGCTGGAAAGCAGAAAATTTTATCTTCAAAAAGTACAATTCTAGCTCATGTCTAACTTTGCTTTATGTTTGTTTCTTTGATGGCGTTGTTGTTATTGTTATGCTCAGAGAACTGTTGTTTGAAAATTACCTGTATCAGAGCCTTACAATGTGTCAAGTATGCCCCGATAAAATAATAATTCAGGAGTGTTAAAGGTCTTTTGGATAACAAAGAATTGTAGCAGTTTTTAAACTGAAGTATAAAATACGTACACAAATTATAAGTGTATAACTGATCAACTTTTACAAAATAAGTAATCCCACGAAACCTTTCCCGTCTTACATGAAGCATCAGAAAAAATCCCCATATCTCCAGGAAGAAGGAGATAATTATTAGGAGATAGCACAAAATAAGATTCTTGTTAGTTTGTATTGTTCTATTTTCTGACTTTGCTCCTGATGACATGTAGTTCACTTTTGGATAATTCATTGAGTCTTAAATTTTAATTACGTGTTCTTTTCTCTTTGCATGCCAGATCTCACACTGAATTCATCTTCTAATAGGACAATGTATAGTGTTAAATATCCCGATTTTGAAGTTTTGAAATAGCTTTGATATGAATTTGTGTCCTTTGCCAAGAATCTTGATTTTATGTGGCTAAGTTTTCTAAGAAAATTATTCTGCTTAGCTCTTGATTCACAAGGCATTAGTAGGTATTGCCTATAGGTCAATAGATCTATAAATGTTCAAAAGTTTCCATTTGCCATTTCATCTTATTCAAGTATATTAAAATAGGTTCATAGTATATCTTCAATTTCCTCAATATTTATCACAATTTCAACCCTGAAGTTTCTAAAATAGAACAATTCTGTGTCCTACATGTCCTTTAATCTGTATGTAACATCTCATTTAATTACAAATAATGCTTTGGAAATTCTACTTTTTATATTTCAAAATTTTCGTCTATTTTCCAAACTAAAGAAATTGTATAATGGCCTTTCCTTTTACCAAAATATTTACCCTACTTTGCTTTATTTATGTATATGAATTGCAAACAAAAGTATCTGCAGTGGATTATATGGCAATGTCTTCAAAGACAGAAATGTTAATGAAAGCTTTTTCCTTTGGTTATAGATACAGGTAGAAAACGAAATGAATTCTATCTTCCTCATTCCTCCCTGAAAATAGTAATATTCTATTCAGCATTAAACTGTTAATATTTGGAATGGCATGCACAATATTAAATTTTGTATATTTACTTCCTCTCCATTATTTTAATGTGATTCTATCTCTGTCTATCCCTATATCTGTCTTCTGTTCTGCTGATCCATTGCACCTTCCTTCCTCATTGTTTTTACTGTCCTTAATCATCTCACTTTATTGGAGTGGTGGGAGAGTATATATTTAATGGGTATTATTGATTAATATAAACTGATTTTTCTTGAATTAATATGATGTTTACAAATATATGGAATACTGACTAATATTTTCATATCTATCTAAACAACTGGTATGTTGGGCCGAGCCCATGGCGCACTCGGGAGAGTGCAGTGCTGGGAGTGCAGCAGCGCTCCCGCCGCGGGTTCGGATCCTATATAGGGATGGCCGGTGCACTCACAGCGCTCACTGGCTGAGCGCAGTGTGGCCGGTCTCAAAAAGACAAAAAAAAAATAATAATAATAATAATAATAAAATAAACAACTGGTATGTTAAAGACAACATTCTTGCACATGGAGAAAGAATAGCATATCAAGAAGTCCAGAAAAGCAATTCAAATTTTTCTTCAATCCTTAATGCATTCCACACACTTTCCCAACTGCAAAATATACTCTTAACAAAGGCAATTTTTTTTATATCTTCTTTATATTGGTTGTACGGATATACCAATACATATAAAACAATGAATATTATTTAACTTAGTAGTCTTGATTTAACATACATACACAAAAGTATGAGAAATGTAAAAGTAGGTAAAAATTAAAATTTTAGTTTAAGGCAAATAGATGGTGTAGTAGATTGTCAGTGACCCCTTGCAGTGGATTGAGTGTACCCCCCAAAGTCATTAAAACTTGAATTGTGTCCTCCAAGTTTTATGAGTTAGAAACTTGGTCACCACTGTGACATGACAATATTAATAAATCTTATTACAGTATTTGGAACGTGGGGCCTTGAAGAGGCGGTTAGGTTATAGGACCATACCATAGTGAATGGATTAAAAATGGTGGTCATGGGCATGGTTTGGAGGGCTTTAAAAGGAGAGTCAATGAGGAAGTTAGTCTCTTTCTACTTCCACCATCTTGCAATATGAGACCCCTGGATCACTGTCACCACTACCATGGCTCTCACCAGATTTGTTCTCTGGACTTTGGACTTCCCAGCCTCAGAAACTGTGAGCAATAAATTTCATTTTCTTCTAAATTACCCAGTTGTGGGTATTTTGTCATAAGCAACAGAAATGGACTAATACATGCCTACATTTTACACCTCTTTATCTCCATGTCCTTTGGCATGTCACTTTG
This sequence comes from Galeopterus variegatus, assembly GCF_000696425.1. Classification (NCBI taxonomy): domain Eukaryota; kingdom Metazoa; phylum Chordata; class Mammalia; order Dermoptera; family Cynocephalidae; genus Galeopterus; species Galeopterus variegatus. The sequence continues at coordinate 90,635 of NW_007733265.1, forward strand.
ACTTTCTCACTGCTTGGCTTGGTCATGTAATTTTCTTTGACCCATTGGATGTTAACAGACACCATTGCAATGTCTGCAAGGAGCTTGGAATTTTGCCTATATGATTGGTTTTCCTTTTCTCTTATTCTTCTATCATTTAAGAATATGCACAGACTAGTCTACT
>NW_007733265.1:92205-93685 GCF_000696425.1 Galeopterus variegatus
TATCTTAATTTTCTTGCAGTTTATATTTCACTTTGATATGAAGAGAAGACATAGTCTATTTCAGTAAAGTTTATATGATACTGGTAGGGAGTATGAAGAGTTTCTCGCAATGTGTCTTTTTTCCTCATTGTAAAATATTTGAGTAAAGATATTTGATTAGCAAAATAGACTTTTTGTAGAACTTTAAAAAATGGCATCTTCAAGTATTTATATTTATAAATACTTTCTCATCTCAGCATTCTCATCCGCAGTTTTCTTTTCAAAAGTAGCAATACCTAATGTAGCAATGCAAGTGATCAGATAGAAGCCCCAAAGAGATTAAACATGAGAGATTTTATTCAACTTTTTCTCCCCACAAGATACCAGCTATAGTACAAGATAACCAAGATAGCAAATCACTTTTAAAACATTATCATTCTCACTTTGGAACGATAGTTCCTGATGAAATCATGGAAGAGACTTCAGTGTAGACTTAGGGCATCTGAGAATAAATAAGATTAATTTTCTTATAAAGGGTGAGCATAACTCATCTAATTTATTCTCTTAAAGAAATTGTATATTAAGTAATTTTTGAATGGTAAAATAAAAGCTGAATTCTGCCTCGACTTAATATATAAAAAATTTATCACTGAATGTCACCTTCACTGTANACTTTCTCACTGCTTGGCTTGGTCATGTAATTTTCTTTGACCCATTGGATGTTAACAGACACCATTGCAATGTCTGCAAGGAGCTTGGAATTTTGCCTATATGATTGGTTTTCCTTTTCTCTTATTCTTCTATCATTTAAGAATATGCACAGACTAGTCTACTGGAGAGTAAGAGACATGAGAAGCATAGCCAAGTTGCTTGAGTTGTGCCAAATGTGGGCAGCCTAGATAAGAAAATAGGTTAGTTGATCCCCAGACATGTAAGAACAGGTGAGAATGAAAAAGTCACTAACTGATCCAAAGACAGTTGGTGAGATGACTGAAGCTGGGTATTTCTTATTTTTATAATATTTTTAAGAGTTATTTAACATTTCAAGATATGTTTTTCTGGCCTATTAATAGAAGTAAGTATTCAATTTAAAAATTGAGATTTTTTAAATGTTACCATCTTCTATCTATCCTCATTGATACTCTTAAAAATTAAAAATAAATTTGAAATAAAAAGTAATTTTATCACCCCTTGGGTTTTAAAAATATTTCTATTTAATATGAACACTTCTATATAAAATGAAACAACGACGTGCACTTGATGATAGCACCAGCTGCTTACTGATGAGTTTTAAATCCTGAGCTATTTTGAGGGCTAAACCCCAGTGGGAACTTTGTCTGTGTCAATACCTACTAATAATTGCTAACAAATTATCAACAACCCAGGAGCAAGTTTGTTGTCGATAGCTTGTGAAAAACACACGTATGGTAACTTTGACATTATCTTAATTTTCTTGCAGTTTATATTTCACTTTGATATGAAGAGAAGACATAGTCTATTT
>NW_007733265.1:95230-96325 GCF_000696425.1 Galeopterus variegatus
TAACACCTCTCCCTCAGGAATTTTTAAAACAAATAGACAAAAACTGTTAACTATAAAGATTCGAATGCTATCCATCTTCTTGACCTAATTAACATCTAGAGAACACTCTACCTGACTACTGAAGAATACACATTTATTTGAAATATATAGAACATTAGCTATATACTGAATGATAAACCTAGTCTCAATGTATATCAAAGGATTAAAATAAAACAGCATATTTTCTGGTTGTGATATAATTATTACTTTTTTTTTTTACCAATTCAGAATGCAATTTATTTCACTGAAATAAAGCAGCACAAAGTATATCTTTTACCTATCTTACAATATTTCTGCTCTTTATTTGTTTTAAATTAATTTTTTATTGAAGCATATTAATTATATGTATTTATGGGGTATGGAGTTATATTTCAATACATGTATGCAATGTGTGATGATCTAATTAGGGTAATTAGCATGTTCATCATTGCAAAACTTAATCATTTCTTTGTGATGTGAACATTTGATCTTTCTCTTCTAGTCATTTGATATCATGCACTAAATCATTGTTAATTACAGATTCCTGGTCTACTGTACCTCAATAGAACTGCTGTAATTTTGTGTCCAGTAACAAGCCTCTCATTATTTCTCCTCCCCTTCCCCTTTCCCATCTCTAGTAACCACAGTTCTTCTCTCCTTTTAACCTTTTAACTGATTATTATTNAAGTCTAACTTTGTTTTCAAGCCTTGTTGGAATTCTTAAGGTCCTGAAAGGAGTGGGTTGTGCCTTCACCCCATCTGACAAAATTGGGCTTAACTGTGAATGCAGATTTATTGCCTGGTGGTAAATATAGCACTAGTTCCGCACCTATGTGACCTTACCTTACCTGAATGGAAGTGGACTGAGGGAGAGGCACTTGCTATACTGCTAGTGCTGCCTGCAATCTAGATAGACAAGCACAGTGGTCAAACCTAATGTCCCTTCCACAGAGGAAAAAGTTTGTGTCCTAATGGAGAAAAGGAGTAGTAGCAGCTGAGAGTAAAGAATGGATAAATTGATTATGAACTGAGAGAAATGTAGTAATACATTAATACCTCAAAAGAGTCTCAGGCAGG
>NW_007733265.1:97788-99768 GCF_000696425.1 Galeopterus variegatus
ATTATTATTTATTTATTTGTTTGTTTGTTTTTGTTTTCAGTTCCCATATAAGAGTGCGAACATACAGTATTTCTCTTTCTGTGCCTGATTTATTTCACTTATAATTTTCTCCAAATTCATCCATGCTGCTGCAAATGACAGAATTTTGTTCTTTTTTATGGCTGAGTAGTGTTCCATTGTGGTCACTGTATTATTAAATAAGAAGCCAATAAAAAACAACATATGCAAACTTTTTTAAATGTTAGGAAATTAAACAAAGTAATTATAAATAGCCAATGGGTCAAAGAATATCAGATGAGAAAAATTCAAAATTATTGTGAATCCAACAATAATCAAACCACAGTTTACCAAAATCTGTGAAATGTAGCTAGAACAGTGATTTGAGTGAAATTAACAGCTTACACTACAGAAAANAGTGCTGCCTGCAATCTAGATAGACAAGCACAGTGGTCAAACCTAATGTCCCTTCCACAGAGGAAAAAGTTTGTGTCCTAATGGAGAAAAGGAGTAGTAGCAGCTGAGAGTAAAGAATGGATAAATTGATTATGAACTGAGAGAAATGTAGTAATACATTAATACCTCAAAAGAGTCTCAGGCAGGAGATGGCATTGTCTCTTACCTCAATTATAGCAGAAGACTGAAAAGGTGAAGCTAAGTTTGCTAAGACCCCTCCTGCTTTGGAACCTGACTAGACTGAATGTCAGCCTACAGACCTGAGTTACTTCTCACTGGGTGACATACTCATATAATATGATGATGGATTGGACTAATTATTAATAACTGAATGGGATTCTAGTAATGTGCCAGTGCCTTTCGAGTTGTATATATTTTTGATGAAAGGGATCTGTGTTGGAAGACCAGGAGGTGGACTACAGTATGGTGAAAATACATATTTGGTCTTCATCCCCATCTCCGGACATATAACTCCTAAAATCCTTAGAATCACCAAAGTGATGAGTCTTTTCATATGCTAGCAATGGCTGGCAGACCCCAGGGAGCTTCAGGATGGGGGCTGGTCACAGGAAAGACCAAAGCTGGAATAGGAAAGACCAAAGCAGGAATGTCAGTCCCACTCCCACCTCCTGGGATTGGGGACGGGCTGAAGGTTAAGTTGATCACCAGTGGCCAATGATTTAATCAATCATGCATTCGTAATGAAGCTTCCATAAAAACTCATGAGGCCTGGGTCCAGAGAGCTTCCAGGTGGCTGAACATGTGGAAATTCCAGGGGGGGCATGGAAGCTCTGCATCGCTCTCCCCTTACCTCACCCATGAGTCTCTTCATCTATATCTTTTGTAATGTTCTTTTTAATAAACCAGTAAACATAAAAAATAAATTCAATAATCCAAGCTTCCAAATTAAAATGAGCAAAATAAACTCAAAATAATTAGAGAAAAGGAAGCAAAAAATGAGAACAGAAATAATTGAAATATAAAATGGACAATATTTTTTATATTTTAAAAATGAAGAAAAAAAGAAAGAAAACTTATACAAGACCTGAAGTTGATTTTTAAATGATTACAATTGGTGAAATTTTAGCAAGACTGATAATGAAAAAGACAAAGAAAACAATACATTACCAACACTAGCTATAAAAAAAGATATGGATATAGTTCATATAGAGAGTAAAGAATAGTAATGGGATGTATTAACAACCAATAATTAAAATAGATAAATAATCAAAATAGATAAAATAGAAAATTATCTTGAAAAAAAAAACTTACCAAAGTGGATGCTAAAGAAACAAAAGTAAAAGTCTAAATAGCCACATATCTATTGAATATATTAAATTAATAATGTGAGGGAAAAAAATCTTACTTCAAAGAAAACTCCAAACCTATATGGATTAATTGAAAATCTATTACATAATTAAGAAAAAAATTACCAAAATTACACAAATCTTTCAAAACAAAGAAGAGAATGAAATACTTCTTAACCTGTTTTATTATGCCAGCATAACTCTGATACTAAAAGCTTAA
>NW_007733265.1:101268-101972 GCF_000696425.1 Galeopterus variegatus
TTTAAGACCTTTTCACCAAAACTGCAAAACATTACTGAGGGAAACTAAAGAGCTGAATAATTAGATATGTCTATCATGATCATTGAGACTAGAAGACTCAATATTGTTAAATTATCTATTCTGCCCAAGGTGATCTTTATTGAGGAAATTGATATGCTGATTCTAAAATATATATGGAAATGTAATGGGTAGAAATTAACCAAAATCACCTTGACAAAGAAGAACAATATTGTGGAATTTCACTATCTGACTTCAAGACTGGAAGTATGGTTATAATAATTAGTATTAGTGAGATTTGGAAAATAAAGTAACAAAAGAGAGTCCAAAAAGAGATGCATGCATATGATCAATGGAATGTTGACCAAATCAATTCAAAGTGAAAGGAATATCTTCTCAACAAATGGTCCTGAAACAACTGAATATAAATGTCAAAAAATATTTAGAAATCTTTGTATCACTTTTATATCAGCCCTTATATCACACATCATAAAAATCAATTTAAGGTGAATAATAAACCTAAACATAAATGCCACACATAAATCTCTTAGAAGAACTAAGAATATACTCATACTTAAGGTTGAGTAGAAATTTCTTGGAAAAAACACACAAAAAGGAAATAACTATAAGAGAAAAAATGATAATTTCTTCTCATCAGATGAAAATATCAGTAGGAAAGCTCAGGGAACAGGGAGAAAAAAAGCACT
>NW_007733265.1:103425-105009 GCF_000696425.1 Galeopterus variegatus
TACAACTGAATACTCAATAATCAAGAGAAATGAATACTCATAGACCTAGTAATATGATGGATTTTAAAATATTATCATGAGCAAGAGAATCCATACACATTCAAAAGTACAAAATGTATTGTAATATTTCATGTACATGACTTCCAAAAACTATCAGGCAAAAATGATCTAAAGTGACAGTTTCCATCCATAAGCAAACAAACAAAACTCTAGTGGATTTTTTTAAAAAGCACAATATCTGTGAGGTCTTTATGCCTACATAAGAGTACAAATATCCTTAGGTTTTCTACCAAGACTCATTTTGTAGACAATTGGCAAATACTTTGAGGTCATGAAAAAGGGTGTTTGCTAACAGGGTTCTAAAATCTGGCCTTAATGCATTGTTTTGTTGCATACTTTAAGGTTTCATGGTGAGACATATGAAACAGTAATCCAAATATCCTCTTCATCTGTTATCTCTTTACAGTAATGCCACAGGCAAGGCCATTATGTCACATCACGGGGGTNAATATAATGTTTTCATAAAATTAACTAGTTAAAAAATAAAAATGCAAAATTTGTCATCTTTCTTTCAAGGTGACCACTCATGCTCCTCTGAGGCTCGAATGAAAGCTAGATATAAACTTCATCTGTGACTAGCTTGACATCTGTTCCAGCTGCTCCTCCATTTGAACAAGTTGAGGTTCTGAGCTGATGAAAAATGTATCTTTAAATAAAAAAGTGATTTGGAACTTGACTCTCTCTTTTAAACTAAAATATGCTTATTTAATTTCTATATATTCAGACTTAATAAGTAATATTAATTGATAGACTCTAATAACTAGCAGTATTTTTAGAACAATAAAAACAAAATCTTGCAAAGTATACCTCATTAGCTTAGTGCCTGTACTTTCATGCTGGGCAGGCAATTTCATAAATTCAAATGTGTTATCTCTAAGCATATGACATTCTCTCACATTTTGGAGTGGTTGAGTTTTCAGCATGCCTGCCAATATTTGGCATTTTCTATAATTTTCTTGCAGGTGTTGCAGTGTAGCTTAAACCTTTAACTTAGAGCAACAGAAAATAATTTTCATGAAAGAGTTTTATTGTATCATGTAGCTGGCAAAATTTCTGAAATGTATGTTTTTCTTTAAAGTTTGGCTTACTTTTTGGTTCTAATATTTCAATATAATGCCTAATTAGAGTCTTTTTATTGTTGAATACTATCAACATATTACTGAATTAAGAAATGTTTTTTGTTCATCTGCTCTTTATAAAAACATCTATGGTGATTTGGGAAAGATAATAAACTAATTATTTGTAAAATTAATCGGGAACAAAAGGTGTAGAAAGACACGTAGAGTGCATACTTAGGAAATATATCTCTAGCTAGACTTTGAAGGATATTCACGCTGTAGTCAGGTATTTGGAAATAAGAAGGGTTTTCGATGCAGTTAGGCAAGGAGCATAAAATGGTTTGAGAAAGGGTCAACATTCTCTAAATTTTGTGTTTCAAATAAAAATGATAGCAATTCCATTAACATAGAATGTAGATAGTTGGTAACAGGAAAGACAATGCTATCCATACAGTATTAAGGTTGA
>NW_007733265.1:105686-109411 GCF_000696425.1 Galeopterus variegatus
CATAGAATGTAGATAGTTGGTAACAGGAAAGACAATGCTATCCATACAGTATTAAGGTTGACGTATTGGTAATGATAAAAAAAGTTTCCTTCAAGGAACTGGAAAACACAGAAAAAAACTTCAAAAATTCCCAAATTTGAAGAAAATACTCTTTAAGAATAAATTGCTGAATTGTGCATGATTCCCAAGACTATGAAACTGGGATTTAAAATCAAGGCATGAAAATAATCACCATGATTTCTTTGTTCTACACCTTATATTGTATTGTATGACTTTCATCCAACTGCAAATTCTACCATCGAAACCAGCAGCAGCTGTACTATGCTGTTATATTAGAGGGTGCCTTGTGGGTTTTCATAAACATATTTGGCCAAGTAACATATGCTATTCTATTCTATTCTATTCTATTCTATTCTATTCTATTCTATTCTATTCTATTCTATTCTTTCCATTCTATTCTACACCACTCCTTTCCTGATGTTATTATTTGCTGTGCTATATACTTCTATCTAATTCAACCCCCAAGGTTCCTAAGTGGCTTGGGTTGTGTGGAATCATTAAGGCACTAGGACTGCCATGAGTTTCATTCCTAAGTATGTAAAATGCCTCCCTTTATTGCCAGCCACTAGTGTTTGGCACTGTTGCATGGACACCAGAAGAATATTGGGCTACTGTCCCAGTACTCCAGACAGACTGTTAACGAGAACAATGGCTTTCATTGCCTTCTTTTCACTCATGCTGTCATTATTTCATCCTCCTCTCTTCTATAATTGCTAATTGTTTGAGAACTAGCAGGAGTCCAAGGCTTGGAAACTTATCCCAGGCTATCTTCTCAGTCTTCTTTAAGCCTATATTCCTCTTCCTTTTTTTTTTTTTTTTAACCAAAATCGTATTGGTTTTGTTTTCCAATTTATTGAAACTTCCCTTCATAAATTGCTTTTCCCAGAATAGTGTACCACTTTTGCTATCTTGTGGAAATCTTCATATTTGAAAGCCTGTAATGAATTAAATAACTGATTACTTATTGTGTCTTCACTCTATGCTTATAACTGTGTATTTTGAAAATGTAAAAGAAGCACAGTGTCCATGTTCACAAATGGCTAATAATGCAGACTGGGAAAGAAATGGGAAGTAGGAATAACATATAATTACATAGAATTCAAGATCTGCATTGTACAGGCCAATCAGTGAATTACTATTCATTAGATGCAAATTGTCCATTATAAACCATAGTTCCAAAAATATTGAAATTATTATACAGGAGATATAAAGTTTGGATCATAGTTTAAAAACTGTTACAAATAAACCATGCTTCATACTTTTAACATTTAATTTTTAGCAGAAGAAATATCAATCATTTAAGCAAAACATGTTGATTAGATAGAATGTAGATAGTTTCTATTTAGAGAAAGGGGAATTAGCATAGAAGAATCTGAAAATTTCCAGGAATAGATATGTCATCATTATGGAAAGAATTCAGTAAAAATCCCCAGCACTGGTTAAAAAAAATTAATAAATAAAAATAGGAACTCTAATTTCTAGTTAGTCAATCAATATATTCTAGGAAATAAAAAAACACAAGATAGCCTTTTTTCTTTAGGAGGTCAAAGGCAATAATATTTGCCAATCACTTCGATGAAACAGAAAAATTTATCATGTTTGTTTTGTGAAACTCAATATTTGGTTTTACTTGCTTATGACTTCTACAAGTGGCCTTTGTATGAAATAAGAACTTTAATGACATGATACATCCCCAAGGAAAAACTAACTTACATTAACTTGGTCTGTCTAATTATAATAGAAGACAAATTTGGTACATTACTAGACCACTATCTTATTTCTTATATTATTTCTAAGAATTTAGAAATTTTAAAATTAAACAAAATAAATTATACAGTATTCTGCATTCTAAAATTTTGATCTAAATGACAATTTCCCAATTTTGAGTTGGTTCTTCATCACTCTCAAAGTAATAGGATTTTTTTCTAAAATCTCAGAATTCATTTGGACTCTTTCATTTTATTTTAATATGTTGTAATGTATACAGAAAATACATTAAATTAAAAGTATACCAAAAAGGAAACCATTATATAAGTATATTTTTGTTAGATTTTTAAGTAATCTTTGGTGTTGCAACTTGCATTTTAGTTTTTTAAATGCTTGTGTAAAGCTCAATTCACTCTGGAAATTAATTTGTGATGATCAAGACTGGTAGCTACAATAATAGTTACTCTGCCGTGGGCTGAAACATAGCCTCCCCAATGATTCCCACATCAAATCCCTGGAACCTTCCTTGGAAAAAAAACCCTTTGTAGATGTAATTAAATTAAGGATTTTGAGATCAGGAGATAATCCCAGATTATCTGATGGGCCTTACATCCAAAGACAAGAGTCCTTATAAGAGAAAGACGGAGGGAGATTTGGGACAGTCAGAATAGAGAACACACAGTGCCGAGGAGGAGGCAGCATGACCATGGAGACAGAGATCACACTGTTGTAGCCATAAGGCAAGGAGCTGGCAACTACCTGAAACTGCAAGAGACATATATGGTGTGTGTTTGTGTGTGTGTGTGTGCAACTATAATGAAGCTGTTCATTCAGCTAGAATGCATCCCACTTAGTGGAATATTCTGTGTGTCACAGTCCTCCTAACATCCTCCATGCATCCTTCAAAACCCAAGACTAGCAAAGTCCTTTCTGGGACTCCAAGTATAGTGGATTATTTCATCTTTTGTACTTAGGGCATAAATAGTATATTATACACTGTATATTTACTGTTCTGTTTTTCTTGTACACATGCATACAGTTTGAGAGCAGGGACTTTATTGTATTCTATTTTTACATTCCAGGTTTTATACAATGACAGATATTTAATAAATGTTGAATAAATGAGTCTGTAAGTTGCCAAGTTGAACATTAGAGAACTGTTCATAAAAATTGTATTGGTATGAATGAGAGTGAGTAAAATAATGACTTAATGTGAGTCAAAGTCATATAATTGGAAAGGTTATGATTACCAAGGAGTTTGAAAATAAGATGAAGGTATAGGCAAGACATGGGTATGAAACTGCACATAGTTTACATGGCAAGAAGTTTTGCATGTCAAGACCATCACTCAGGTAATGAATAATGAGAGTAAACATAAAATTACAATTATGTTTGAAATAAAATCATGTTTGTGTAGGAAACCACATATTATCAATTATAGCAAATGTTGCCATTCGAAATATAGTAAAAACTCAGAGACATTGAATTTAGAATATTCTAGAAGTAAATAAATACAGGTGCTAAAACAAACAGCATGGATAAAAGAAATCTAGAGAAAGAAGATTTTAGAGAAATGCCTATTTTAAAAAGAAGTGATTTCTACACCTTCACTTACCACCAATTGTATATAGTTTGAATTATAATCTAAGAATATTTTTTTTCTAGGAACTGTATAAAAAGATCTAAAAATCTAGTCTTTTACTAATCAATATAAAATGTATATTTATGTTTATCTCAAGACATATTCCTGACATCTTGCATTAACAAGTCTATTTTTTCTTTTTTTCTGCTTTTATGCAATTTTTTAATGAAGAATTACTTAAGAGTCTTAGAAGTTCTATCATACCTTGAGATTTAATATAATTACTAGTGAAAAATCAACAAAAAAGTAATTAAGCAGTCACTTGTTTTGTCTCTGAGAAAATAAGTAATCTTTTTAAAATGGCAAATTAGATTGT
>NW_007733265.1:110039-111640 GCF_000696425.1 Galeopterus variegatus
CAGTCACTTGTTTTGTCTCTGAGAAAATAAGTAATCTTTTTAAAATGGCAAATTAGATTGTTATGCTGATGTTTGATGTAATGTTAAGATGACCTAAATGGCCTCCTATAATATATAATTTCTAGGTTAAGGCAAAACATATAATTTATAAATATTATCATGTTAAATTTCACATCTTTATTAAGAATTAATTATACATGTTTTTAATCCATCTTATAAAATAATACATAAATGTTATTTTTATAAGTAATGAATTATAGAGTTGAACAATACTAAATTATTTCACTTTTGTGATAATGCCCATTAACTAAATATAAATTATAGAATAGCTGGATGATTTTAAGTATATGCCTTTGGAAGATACTCCCTAAAATCCACCTCCCAAATTAGCATTTGTTACATGCTTGTGCTATTACAATTTCTTTGTTTGATAAACTGTATCCTATTCAAAAGACCTCATGCTTGACATAGTATTGAATATGTATCTTGCTGATTTTCAAAGGATCACAGCTGGGATGCTATTCATAAATAAACTGAAAGAAAGTACTACTACTCAACATTATGCAGCATTTTTCAGAATCACCATACTGTGTAGATTTTAAGTAATTATTACTCATAATAATCATGGAAATGCTATTTTCTCTTTCTAGATGGACAAATAATCTCAGACCATAAATTGGAGAAATAATTTAAAATGAATGACATAAAATGTCTTTTTGTTTTTTACTACCTCTTTAAAACCTCTTTCACTATCTACTCTTTCATTGATAGGAAATCAACCATACACCTGATTTTCTGAAGAATGAAGAACCCAAATATTAGAATCTTTGAAGTATAAGATTTTTATTGTTCTTTATTAATACCATTTTCATCTTTTTCAAACAAATCCATCGACTTAAGTATGTTATTGTAATAGCACTAAATTAATCCACTTAATTATAACATATAATAGAGAAAAAAATCTTGTTCTAATTTTGGTGTTTTGTACATTCCTTTAGAGATCTGTTGAAATATTCTCACCCCACAATCCAATATACATTTATGTTATTTTCTTTTTCTGATTTAGGAAGGAAGAATGAAATGACATTGTACTTATTATTTCTCAAATATGTTTCACCCTTCTCTGAATGTACATTATGCATTTATTTTAATGCAAATGAAGCATCATTTTCCTGCAGCAAATGCAATATGAAATGCTTGCAATTCTCTCTTTAAAATGATTTCTTCAGCTTTCTGTTCAATTCAGTGAGATGTGTGTGCATTGAGAGCTCTTCAAGTGAGATATTGAAATTATGATTGGATATAAACACTTCCTATCTCATCGCCCCCTGGTGAGGTTGATTGAAAGAATCAAAACTCATCCCTGCTTTAAAGTAGACACCTGGTGTAAAAAACAAAGCAAAACAAAACAAAACAAAAAAATCACTTTGTATCTCTCCTGAAAAAAACCACACACCTCACCATAAAAATGGAGAGAAATTCATATCTGCAAAGCTGTACGCAAAATGCAACAGAGTAGCACAAGGGTATAATATTGTATGATATTATTTTGCATAGAGAATGGTAGGGATTTAATTGCCTATTTTTGACTGGTCTCTAAG